>NW_005230564.1:0-228 GCF_000412655.1 Myotis brandtii
TTTCCTGAAAAAGAAATTAAGGAAGCAATCCCATGCATACTAGTATTAAAAAACCCCCAAATACTTAGGAATAAACCCAACCAAGGAGATGAAAGATTTGTACACTGAAAACTAGAAAACAGTGCTGATATAACTTTGCATAAAGAATATACAGACAAATAAAAAGCCATCCCATGTTGATGGATCAAAAAACTTTATATATTTTAAATATATTGTTTATATTGTCAA
>NW_005230565.1:0-228 GCF_000412655.1 Myotis brandtii
CCGATCGCGAGGCAGGGCGCACCGGAGTGCGGTCGGGGCTCCGCACAGCTCAGGTAGGACCGCGCAGCCGGACACCGTCCACTCGCACCGCGCATCTGGATACCTTTTGCGTCTCCTCCGCGTCCCTGGGCCAGTCCCCCTTGGGCCGGGGAAGCGAGATCGGAGGTCTGGAGAGGTGAGGAGGAAGGAGTGGTGGGGAAGGTCGCGACCGCCCGCTCCGGCGCGGCT
>NW_005230566.1:0-228 GCF_000412655.1 Myotis brandtii
TTTGGAGATTAAACCCTTATCGGATGTAACATTGGCAGAAATATTTTCTTTTGTTAGCTTCAGTAATATACCACTCTCCTGGTTTTCTTCCATCTCACTGGCTGATGCTTCTCAGCCTCCTTTGCTGGCTTCTTGTCAAGCCAACCTCCAAATGTTGGAGTGACTCAGGACTCCATTTTCTACCCTCTTGTCTTCTCACTCCTTTGGCGATCTCATCTATTTCCAGTT
>NW_005230567.1:0-228 GCF_000412655.1 Myotis brandtii
CTAGTTATTAATAACTAGCTAATTACAATGGTATCAATATTAATTAACTCCTGTTACATCTTCCCTTTTGTTGTACTCTAAAAAGCCTGTGTAAGAGTTTATCATCATCACCATCACTCTCCATGTGCTTTGCGACTATGAAATAATGAGACTGACTTTCCATTTTGTCACTTATAATCACATTTTCCAAATTGTTTTTTAAATATTTTTATTGATTTCAGAGAGGAA
>NW_005230568.1:0-228 GCF_000412655.1 Myotis brandtii
CGATGCTCAACCACTGAGCCACGCCGGCTGGGCATGGCCTTAGCTCTTCAATGGCAGGGATGTCCTGTTGCCATCAGCAGGTGAAGGGGCCCTGTGTGGGGGTGGGGGGCGGGGCTGGGAGTGTGAGCACGAGTGTAAGTGTGTTACCACAAGTGTGCTCGCGTGTCTGTGTGACAGTGTGAGTCTGCGGTGAGTGTGGAAGTGAGGGTATGAGCATGAGTGTGCATT
>NW_005230569.1:0-228 GCF_000412655.1 Myotis brandtii
TGTGTTTGCATAACAAGACCACTGCCTTTATGCTTTCATGAAATTTTTATTTTCCCTTCAGTTGCACAAAAATGAATTAATCATAGTTTAATTTCATAGCACATTCTTAATCATTGGTCTATGTTTTCTCTAGTTTATTTATTAGTGTGTTTTTAAATGGTCATTTAAAAAAACAATGTAATAATTAAATCTGAATCAACCATCCCAATAAAATTGAAACCCCAGTAG
>NW_005230570.1:0-228 GCF_000412655.1 Myotis brandtii
TCATGGGTTAATATCCAGAATTAATATCCAGGCTCCTGCAAACACAACAAAATACCTGATGAAAAAAATGGCTAAAGGATGTGAGTAGACATTTCTCCAAAGAAGTAGAAATGACCAATAAACACGTGGAAAGGTGTTTAATATCACTAATCCTCAGGGACATGCAGATCAAAACCACCATTAGATACTATCTCACACCCATTAGGATGGCGACTATGAAAAAAATAA
>NW_005230571.1:0-228 GCF_000412655.1 Myotis brandtii
CATTTAAAGAAATTATCAGCAAGAGAGATTGTCCTAAAAACTGTCACCCTCAAAATCAGTCCAGAGTATATATGCCCTATGTCACCATGCTCCCTTAGACAATGCTGTTGCCGTAAACTATCTTCTCCAATGAGTCACTGCCATGGTATCTGGTCTACATTTTTTTTTTTTTGTCACTAAGTAGTGATTGCATTTTTTTAAATTTTTATTTTATTGTTTAAAGTATTA
>NW_005230572.1:0-228 GCF_000412655.1 Myotis brandtii
TGTAAAAATTAGTGAGAAAATAATTGGTGAACAACAAAAAAAGAAGATTAACCGGATAATTGTATCCATATTCCTAGAAGGATTTCTCAACACATTGGGGAAAAAAAAAAAAGAGAATAAAAATACCTGAAGAGTTCGCAATTCTATAAAATATAAATTTATTTCTTAAATCACAGATCTCACAGCTCTTTCAGAAAAATTGAGCCTGGAGCAATGAATAACAGAGTA
>NW_005230573.1:0-228 GCF_000412655.1 Myotis brandtii
AAAGTAGTAAACAACATAATGAGTGGCCATTCAAAATTCTGCCAACACCAATTATAATGATTAATAGTCATTAATTAATATAAGAAATGTATTGTTCAGTGACTCTGTGTGAGACAAAGTGCAAAGCACTGAAATTCACCTAACTCAGAAGGCAGTCCTGCCCCCAAGGTCTCTCAGTGTGGAGTTGAGTCACATGCATACATGCAAATGAACAAGTCAAGGTCGCAC
>NW_005230574.1:0-228 GCF_000412655.1 Myotis brandtii
CTCTCTCTCTCTCTCTTTCTCTCTCCTTCTGCTGAACATGGCTGCGATGCCTGGTGTTTATTCCTCCAAAGGAGGGCGCGGGGGAGGGGTGCCGGAAGGGGGAGACTAGAGATGCAAAAACACCAAACTAAGCGGGCCTTGGAGGTCATGGGAGGCAGAGGTTGAAGTTGAGGTGAATAAAATGTGTATGCTTTTGTATATTAGCTCTGAGAGCAGGATGCCAGAGGC
>NW_005230575.1:0-228 GCF_000412655.1 Myotis brandtii
TGCTTTTTTCTAGGTTTAGAATAGTGCTAGTAATCCAAGATATAAATCTGGCAGAAGCAGAAAGAAAGACTGGAGTTTACTTTCGAAAGGAGAAGCCAAACAAAAATAAATTGATAAATGAAAAAAGTGGTTCATGCTGTGAAGAAGATCAGGCTGGATGGATGGACGGTGATGAGAGGACTAGTGCAGACAGCATGGTCAGAGAAGGCCTCCCCAAGGAGGTGGCTT
>NW_005230576.1:0-228 GCF_000412655.1 Myotis brandtii
GCCTACGCTAACACCAAGGCCAGTGGGAAATGGCAAGTGAGAGTGAGTGTCGCAAAGGAAAAGGACGGTGCAGGAGGGGGGCTGGGCTGGGGCTGGGGAGCTAAGGTCAGAGACAAGCTGATCCTGAGGAGGAAGGGTAGGGTGAACAGGGGAGCAGGGGAGGAGGCTGCCCCGCTGAGCCGCTTGCTTTTCAGATGCACAGGCACAGGCTTGGTACTTGGTGATGAG
>NW_005230577.1:0-228 GCF_000412655.1 Myotis brandtii
CATTGGTACTTCTGGGGTCTCCATGAAACCAGCACTATTATCACCCTGCTTTCCAGATGAGGAAACTGGCAACCACAAGAGGGACAGCCTCTTGCCCAGGTCTCCCAGCTGCCAAGTGACTGGACAGAACTGAACCTGAGGCCCACACCCCTCTCCAGACCACAGTGCTGCCCCCACCCACTCACCCCCCTGGTTCCCTCTCCTTACCCACTCCCTGCCAAGAGGCCA
>NW_005230578.1:0-228 GCF_000412655.1 Myotis brandtii
CCTTCAAAGTTCATATGTTGAAGCCCTAACACCGAGCGTGGCTGCATTTAGACATGGGACCTCTGAGGAAGTAAAGTCAAATGGGGCTGGCAGGTGGGGCCCTAGAAGACAGGGCTCCTAAAGGAAAAGGTACCTGTGCCTTCCACTCCCCAATCTGCATGTAAGAAGAGGTCATGTGAGCACACAGCAGCATGCCCGCCATCTACAAGCTAAAATAAGAGGCCTATG
>NW_005230579.1:0-228 GCF_000412655.1 Myotis brandtii
TGGAGGGGAACGTCCGCATGAGTAACCTGCCAAGGTCATGGGCCCGATCACTGACCCCACACAGGCGGCTCCTGTCCTCCTCCCAGCGCCAGGGCTGCCTGCGATGGGCTCAGCAGGAAGATCGGGGTCGGGGGGACCACAGGAAAGCGGGCAGCAGGGGCAGCAAGGCCCCCAGATGCTATCGGGGACGGGTTTACGCTACAAGCCTCCGTGCTGTGGCTCCCGTGC
>NW_005230580.1:0-228 GCF_000412655.1 Myotis brandtii
ACTGAGCCAAACCAGCTAGGGCCTCATATAACTTCTGTATATAAATTCTTAGTTTCTCATCTAAATTTATAGATTATCACACCCAAAAATACAGCTACCTAGGCCTCACCCTAACAAATTCTAAGTCAAGTGTTTAATGTAGGAACCAGTCATCTGCATTTCTTTCTTTTTATAATTTCTCCGGGTGACTATAAAAGTATAGCCAAGTTTGAGAGTCACTGAGGTAAA
>NW_005230581.1:0-228 GCF_000412655.1 Myotis brandtii
CTCTGTCATACAGCCAATTCCACTGTCACTGTCCTACCTTTTGCTACCCAGACTTTCAAGATAGAAACAGTGGAGAATAACATTTCTCCTGTGTTTACTCCAAGAGACATAATATGCTTCTATGTCTGATTTCAGTGCATCCCTTGTCCTTGTGGGTCCTCCCTGTTGCTTCCAGACAATTCTCCTCTCCCCTGTTTTAATACCCAGCTCTTCACACACATGGCATTA
>NW_005230582.1:0-228 GCF_000412655.1 Myotis brandtii
TATTTAGAAAATGGGGCCTATTAATATCAAAGAATATGCAGGAAATTTTACAAGATGCCTTAATTAAAATCATTCCTTATTCCTGCAGGACTCAGGTCCTCGCCTAGATAGAGGAAAATGGAGCTAGTTCTATAAAAATAGACTAATGACTTTGGTGTTGATTTATGTTTATTGTAAATATACTAGACACGTCACTGGCCAAACATGTGCAGCATTTAAATAGTACTA
>NW_005230583.1:0-228 GCF_000412655.1 Myotis brandtii
GAGTCTGTCTGAGAGCCTCCTCCACCCTCAGACAGGGAGCTCGCTTCCCATGGGGGGGTCCTGAGAGCATCGGCCCGCCCCACCGGAAGAGCCCGAGCATCAGTCTCCTTTCCCCAGGGACACCCCATCCTCCAGGATCCTGTCTCCTGACCCACACAGGGAGCCCAGCACCCAGGCCTTCCCGCATCCAGGCCTCTGTGTGGGCCCCCTTGCCTCCTTCACCCCCCC
>NW_005230584.1:0-228 GCF_000412655.1 Myotis brandtii
GATGTTATTAAATTTCACAAAGAGTGAATTTTTAAAAGAATATGCCCTCATAGTAGCTCCCAAATATTTGAAGGTTATCTAGTTTCTTTTTTTCTCTCTTTTCCCTGCCTCTGCCTTTAAAAACAACCAAAAATATCACTCAATACTGAATGCATATACAAAAAATGATCAGGATGGAAATAGCTTTTCTTTTCTCAATATCTATACTAATAATCTATACTAATAAAA
>NW_005230585.1:0-228 GCF_000412655.1 Myotis brandtii
GTTTAACTGTAATGACATTAAGTGATGGCACTTTGCTTGTTTTGCTGGAGCACTTCCTCCATGAAATGTGAACGTTACTGAGTGAATTTGCAACGTTACGTGAATGCTGTCAAAGAATCTGTATAAAACTGGGTTCTTGGAAAGCAAGATAGAAGGAGCAACATAGCAAACCACACAAGGCGTAGGAGTTTTGAAGAAGACATTTATAGGCTGAAATGAGTTGTCGAA
>NW_005230586.1:0-228 GCF_000412655.1 Myotis brandtii
CCACTCTCTTCCAACACATATGATTTCAAGTGTAGTTAGCGTAATATCTTTATTTACTTAAAAAATTCAGAACATAAGAAATTACTAATTCAATGAGAAATTATTTTCTTATTTGATAATTATTATCTTCTTGTTAATCTTTTCTCCATATACAAAAGTTAACATACTGAGTGAATATGGATGAGGTTAAATAGGGCTTGTATAAATATTATTATGCAGAATACAGAG
>NW_005230587.1:0-228 GCF_000412655.1 Myotis brandtii
TAAAAAATAACTGAGAATGACAAAATAAACTAACAAAATGAAGACAGACTCATAGATACAGAGAATGGACTGACAGCTATCAGGGGATGGGGACTCGGTAAGATGGGGAAAAGGATTAATCAAAGAAAAAAATAAAGACTCATGGACACAGACAACAGTATAGCGATTGCCAAAGGGAAGGAAGGTACTGGGGGGAGGTAGAAAAGGGTCAAGCGGGGATAAATGGTG
>NW_005230588.1:0-228 GCF_000412655.1 Myotis brandtii
TTTGCAGCTTTGTCTTCTGGCTGCATAGAGATGAGAAAGTCATTTTAACAAGGAGAACATGATGCCAAAACAGAAGTCAAAGTGTCACGAGAAAGAGGTAGACAATGTCCTGGTGACCTTACTAAAACCTCTGGAACCAGCTAATTTTTAAAAGAAAATATAGAAGGGAATCTCTGTAATCTTTAGTTAATCAAAGGTTTCTTTGATAAAACACCAAAATTACAATAT
>NW_005230589.1:0-228 GCF_000412655.1 Myotis brandtii
ACAATACATCATCTGTACTAGTTATATTGGATTGTGTGTTTACTACCCAAAATAGATTTGAAAATATGCAAAGTATAAAGTTCCCTTCTGTCACCATATATTTGACTCCCTTTACCCTCATCTACCTATTTTCCTCTGATAACCACCAGACTGTTTTCTATGTCTATGAGTTTTTTTTATTTTTTTGTTCATTTTTTGCTTTCTGTTTTATATCCAACACTAGAGGCC
>NW_005230590.1:0-228 GCF_000412655.1 Myotis brandtii
AAAAAAAATATTTCAATAGCTAGTACCTTCACAGGGTGCCAGTTACAAACGGATATGCTTGGAAAATCACCTCCCTTCCCCTGAACCTCAGATAGCCAGTTCCCTTCCTCCAGACAGGGACCAAGGTGCCCAGACACAGACTATTTTGTGAGACAACATTCCAGGGGCACCTCCGGGTGCAGCAGAGACTGGGGCCCAAGATAGCATGTTCCTCTCTCACAGTGATAT
>NW_005230591.1:0-228 GCF_000412655.1 Myotis brandtii
GAGCCTACAACCAAGGTATGTGCCCTTGACCGGACTCCAACCTGGGGCCCTTTGGTCCGCAGGCTGATGCCCTGTCCACTGAACCAAATCAGCTAGGGCTAAGCCAGAAGTTTTAAAAAATGCTTTGTGCCCTCCCTGGTTTGGCTCAGTGGACAGGGCATCAGCCTGCGGACCAAAGGGTCCCAGGTTGGAGTCTGGTCAAGGGCACGTACCTTGGTTGCAGGCTCC
>NW_005230592.1:0-228 GCF_000412655.1 Myotis brandtii
GCCCCCCACTGGGGATGGAGCCTGCAACCCGGGCCTGGGCCCCGACTGGGAATCGAACCACTGAGCCCTGCCTGCCGGGCGAGATGTCTGCTGAAGCTGGGGTTTCTGAGCACCCATCACGCTCAGGCCTGTGCACAAAGCTGGGCTTTTGTTTGTTTGGTTTTGTTTTCTGTGTTTGGAAGGCAGTTGTAGAAACCCAGCTGCATTAGTCTCCGCGAGATAAGCCCG
>NW_005230593.1:0-228 GCF_000412655.1 Myotis brandtii
GGCTTATGGGGTACAAGGGATGTAGCAGTGCACTAAGCGTCAGGCCAGCCGGGAGGAGTACCCGAGCCCGAGCTGGGGCTAGGTGCCGCTCGGCTCCCACTCAACCCGGCCCCACTGCACCTGTTGCCACCACTGCTGCTTGGTAGCACTGGCTCCCGCCTCTGCAGCTGTGCTCACCAGACATGAGCCTGGCTCCTGCATTGAGTGTCTGCCCCCTGATGGTCAGTG
>NW_005230594.1:0-228 GCF_000412655.1 Myotis brandtii
CATTTGTTAACTTACAACCTTAGGCAAGTTTTAAAAACCTCTCTGAGCTTCAATTTCCATTTCTTTAAGAGGTGAATAATAATTATTTTTGCACAAGTTATTAGTATAGCATGTATTCAACAAGTTTTGAATGCCTGCTTTGACTAGGCAGTAGGTTAGGGGCTAGGGATTTTTCCCCCCAGTATTATTTTGTATTAGTTCCAGGTGTAAAGCAGAATGATTTGACTG
>NW_005230595.1:0-228 GCF_000412655.1 Myotis brandtii
TGCAAGTGTCTTTCCCAAGAGCAGGGGGAAAATAACATATTTAGGCAAAAAGAAAACAAGATACCAGAATTTACCACCAACCAATTCTTATTAAAAATTCTCAATAATGAGTTTCAAGTAGAATATCAAATGGAAAGTCACAAACGCAGAAAAATTTCTGTAAAAATGTAGGTAAATCTAAACAAATGATAACTGTATAAAATATCAATTATGTCTAGTTAAAAAAAA
>NW_005230596.1:0-228 GCF_000412655.1 Myotis brandtii
GAAAATAAACAGATAATTTAAAAGACCAACTTTTAACTACTGTTTACATTTTCTTCTGACCTTGTGGATGTAATGGTCCCTCCTTAAGGGACAGAGAGAAAGTCAGAGGGAGCCAAGGAGAGAGGGGAGAGCCAGTAAAGCAACTGCACCGTATCTCGAAGCTCAGTGGGTCAGCAAGAGGAACATGGCACCTATGCTGTGCAGATAGGTGGTTCACTGCCTTATGCC
>NW_005230597.1:0-228 GCF_000412655.1 Myotis brandtii
ACATTGATGTGAGAGAGACAAATTGACTGGTTGCCTCTTGCATGTGCCCTGACCAGGGTGGGGGATCAAATCTGAAGCTAAAGTATGTGCCCTTCACCAGGGACTGAACCTGCAACCCTTTAGTCCAAGGGCTAATGCTCTAACTCACGGAGCAGAAATGGTCAGGGCATTATTACTATTATTGTTATTACTATTATTATTATTCATGCTGTCCCTGTACCTGCAGGT
>NW_005230598.1:0-228 GCF_000412655.1 Myotis brandtii
AAAAATATTTTAAAATAAACATAAAGAAGTCTGGAGTCTTATGGGGACTGGAATTTGAAGGACTTTCAAATGTCCTTGACCAGATTAAAAAGAAAACATACTGTTTAATTCTGTGTACATGACGTTCAAGAACAAATTGAATCTAAGGTGATTAAAGGTCAAATAGTAGCTACTTTGTGGGGGTTGACTGGGAAGGGGCATAAGGAAACTTTCTGGGGGGTTGAACAT
>NW_005230599.1:0-228 GCF_000412655.1 Myotis brandtii
ATATTCTGGATCTTCGCTCCTTACCAGATATGGGGAATGGGCAGTCCCCTTCTGTTGGTTGCCTGGTCACTCTGTTGATGTGCCTTTGGATTGCAGCCTGGCTGTGAAATTTAATAGTTCCGTCCACATTTCCCGTTGGCTGCCTGTGCTGTTGGTGTCAGCCCAAGAAATCATTGCCTAAATGGTTTTGGTGTAGTTAAGTTTAGGAGTTATAAATCTGGCCCATAG
>NW_005230600.1:0-228 GCF_000412655.1 Myotis brandtii
TATTGAGGGAGATGTCTGAGCAGCTCAGCTTCAGGAGTGCTGTGAGCTCACAGAAGAAGTGGGTGATGGTATTGTCAGTACAAAAGGACAGTGGGACCAAGAGGAGGGTATGAAAAAGAGCATGGACACAGGCAGCCATCCAGGAGCCAGCCACCAGCAACATGCACAGTGTCTGGCTCATGATTGTGGAATAGTGCAGAGGGTGACAGATGGCCACGTACCTGTCAT
>NW_005230601.1:0-228 GCF_000412655.1 Myotis brandtii
ACAGAGAGAGTTTTCATGTCTATCTGAATAAGTAAGCTTGGGGGCTTCATAGTAGTGCTTTTTAGAGACCAAAATTGCTTCACAATTCTGTCCCTCATGCTCACAGCTCACAGGCCTGCTTGTCAGAGGTGAGGGTAGAGTGCGAGAGGGTGACCACCCCTGGCTGGTGAAAGGTGGCAGCGATACCCAAATTACATGTGCTACTGAGGAGGGCATACCTTTGGAGTT
>NW_005230602.1:0-228 GCF_000412655.1 Myotis brandtii
TAACCAGGAGCCATGCATTTCCTGTCACTTGTAGGCAATCAGTGCGTCTGCACCAGACGTTCTCAGAACAGGGTCATTGGAGCCACGGGATGACAAAACGGTCTCCAACCCTGAGCAGATGCAGGGTTAGTCACGGATGTTTTGGGGGCCTCACTAGTATGTTCTCTGCTATTCATTTCCTCACTAGGACGTGCCAACTCCCAAGGGATGCCTCTCAGCACTGATTCC
>NW_005230603.1:0-228 GCF_000412655.1 Myotis brandtii
CGGTCGCTAACGGCAGGCGTTTTGCTCTAAGTTTGCCCGCCGTTTCTTTTCCGATTATTCGTGGGGAGTTATTGCTGTGGAAACAGCTCCAACAGCATAGAGCTGGATGCTCCCTGTGGATGTTGACAAGATAAATCGCGGCCGCACAGAACTGGCCTCCGCTGGGAAGCGCGCCTTTAGCTGATATCTCACGTCCCAGCACTTTACTCCACGGGGCTGCTCCCAGAT
>NW_005230604.1:0-228 GCF_000412655.1 Myotis brandtii
TGAAACTACAACACTGGAAAATATAGCCCAAAGAGAGAATGTAATTGAGAGCCTCCAGGCACAGGAACGGGCCCCAAGGAGGATCAGGAAAGGAGCTTTCAGAGAGGCAAATGAACCAGAAGTCTGTGGTATTGTGGAAGCCGAGTGCTCAAAGTGAGAAGAATCATCAGGATGATCCAGGACACCAGAAAACAGATAAGCTTAGTGAGAGTAATTCCTGTAGACCAG
>NW_005230605.1:0-228 GCF_000412655.1 Myotis brandtii
GCCGGGCTCCTGCTTTTTCTGTTTTGCTCTATCCCTCTACTCACCACCCACCACCCACCCAGACACCCAAGCCTTCCCCCAACAGCTGTCAGCCTGCTCTCAATAAGTTGGTCTCTACTTTGCTTGTTAGTTCATTTTGTTAATCAGATTCCACATATAGAAAGGAATCCAAAACACCAATTTGAAAGAAAATATGTACCCGTGTTCACTACAGCATTATTTACAATA
>NW_005230606.1:0-228 GCF_000412655.1 Myotis brandtii
AGTGAGGTCAGAGGCAAGTCGGAGCCAAGCCAGGCTTTGAATGGGCCGCTTTGGGGGGCCAGAGAGGAGGTGGAAGGCTGTTCTAGGCAGAGGGCGACAGGGGACAACACAGATCAGTGTGACCAGAACACAGAGTTCCAGAAGGGGAGAAGTGTTGGACAGACAGCTTGCCGTATCTGGGGAGAGTCTTCACTTCTAGGCTTAGTTTGAACTTGAATCTGTAAGCAG
>NW_005230607.1:0-228 GCF_000412655.1 Myotis brandtii
TGTTTGGCACGCGTGCCAGGGGTTGCTCACCCCTGCTCTAAATGATTCTGCTTGGAAGTGCCAAGTATCACTTCCACTCACATTTCTTTAGCAAATCACATGACCAAGCCTGATAGAAATAGGATGGAGACTAATATCCACACACAAGGACAGGCCCAGTTGGGAGCAGTAGATAATATTCTATATAATATAAGGCTTGCCGAAACCGGTTTGGCTCAGTGGATAGAG
>NW_005230608.1:0-228 GCF_000412655.1 Myotis brandtii
ATTAAATCCCTGACTAAACTGGCCAAGCTGTGGTCATTGAACACGGCTTCTTTCTTGGGACTCATTACCGACCTAGCCCCACATTCATCTTTGCTATCAGTTTTTTGTTTTTTTCTACTCATTCCTGGTCCAAGTTTTCTCTATGAGTTAGCCTCCTGTTTCATTAGGCTCAGAAGTGTGACAGAAAGATGCCTCATCTAGTCCTGCCTCAGGTTAAAAAAAAAAAAA
>NW_005230609.1:0-228 GCF_000412655.1 Myotis brandtii
CTCTTGTTTTAAGATGTCATAAGCAACATATAAAGCTAAAATTCAACTCTTGGGATACAAATAACTCAACTGAAGTGATATTCAAATGGATGGATAATTGACCTATTGTGAAGTTTGCACAGGCACGGGCTGTGACGGTTACTTCTTTTTGCACAGCTAGTGGCAAGTTTCTTTTGGCATGAATTTCAGAAATCTTCAAATTTGCATTTTAGAATTGAGGAAATGAGG
>NW_005230610.1:0-228 GCF_000412655.1 Myotis brandtii
GGGGAAGGATTTCCCCACTCGAGCCGCGATCAGCCTATTTCACCGAAGGTGGTAAGTAGCCATCGCAGGCCAGGACGGACACGGCCTGCTTCTGACAGCTTCCTGAGATCTGAACTTAGACACCCTGACTTTCTGCTCGCCCACAGTAAGCGCTTTCCTTCACACAGGAGAAAAGCGCTGACAGCTCCCATCTCGGCGAGCCTGAGGGCATCCCTGTTTCAGGGAGTC
>NW_005230611.1:0-228 GCF_000412655.1 Myotis brandtii
AGCCACCAGCAGCAACCATTGCCACCCTGTGAGACTCACCCCCGGCTGTCCAGGTTTCGCTCGGGCCCACAGCCCCGCCTATCCTGTCTCCTGGGGTGAGCCTTACATTAGAAAGGCGCTCTGGACTCCTCTGAATTCACGAACAACATGACTGCAGATTTCTCTGCAGAGAAACAAAAACAAATAAGATTAGGAAACTGCCCTGACCGGTTTGGCTCAGTGGATAGA
>NW_005230612.1:0-228 GCF_000412655.1 Myotis brandtii
TTCTTCATTCCTTCACATACATTTTTACAAATGAACATGCCTCCTCACGCAATTGCGAATCTGAAATACATAGATTCATGGTTTCAAAGCCCCAAAGCAAAATTTATACTAGATGAGAATAAGTATATTCTTATTACAGGACATCTTTATTATCTAGCAAAAATACAAAAATGTATCTTTACATGAACTAAAAAATTAAGAGCAGCAAAAGTAGCTGATTTTCATAAA
>NW_005230613.1:0-228 GCF_000412655.1 Myotis brandtii
CATCATTTTGTGTAGGTTCTCATAGATGCACCTTTCTACTCTCTGTGTGGTATTCCCATGTCAGGGTGTACTATTCTCCCGTTGGTGGGCAGTTGAGGGGTTCCCAGGGCTTTGCTCTTTCATGTCACATTGTAGTGGATATTGGGTGCCTATGGCTTTGCTCATTCATGCCATGGTTCCTAAGGGCTAGGTCTGAAAAGAAGAACTGCTGGATCACAGAGTCTGCCC
>NW_005230614.1:0-228 GCF_000412655.1 Myotis brandtii
GGAGCCGGAAATGGAGCCCAGGCGATGCAGTACATGTGCTATCCTTTTCTCAACGGTGCAGGCCGCGTGCAGGACCAGCCATGCGTTCTGGGTTTTGTGAGGTTCTGCAGTTTGAAGTTAGTGAAAGCTACAGTCTTGCTCCATGAGTTTTGTTTTAACCTCAGTGTTGACAAGCAGTGCCTCACCCCTTTTCTCTCCGTCTTCCCACAGCCAGTTACACAAGGAGGG
>NW_005230615.1:0-228 GCF_000412655.1 Myotis brandtii
TGTTTGTGGAGAAAATAAATTTGAATCATTCTACTAGTAAGCAATTTTCAGGATATTTTGTTTTGAAAATAAAAAATAACTAAATAGTTTCTTTTGTGAATATTGCAAAAATATTTGTTATTTGGGGAAGGGGTTGAAATGAGCATGATCTTTTCCCTAAATCATTAGGGGTTTTGCATAATATAAATCAAAGGTGAGGAACCTTTTTTCTGCCAAGGGCCATTTGGA
>NW_005230616.1:0-228 GCF_000412655.1 Myotis brandtii
AATGTGGAGCCCTGGCTGATGTGAGTATCATCCAGTGGCCCAAAAGGTCACTGTTTTGATTCCCCATCAGGGCACACGCCAGAGATATGGGTCTGGACCCCGTCAGGGTGCAAATGGAGGGTCAGGGTGCATATGGGAGGCAACACATGGATATTTCTCTCCCACATCGATGTTTCTCTCTCCTCCCCCCGCCCATCTCTCTAAAAACATATTTTTAAATAAATTAAA
>NW_005230617.1:0-228 GCF_000412655.1 Myotis brandtii
GTAACATGGCATACTGTTTTACAGCAAACTTTTTTTTATAAAATAGAAATAGTACACCCTAAGATAACACTAAAAAGTATAGTATAGTAAACACATTAACCAGTAACATGGTCACTTGCTATCGCTATCAAGCATTAGGTACTGTACCTACTAGTAATTGTATGTGCTACACTTCCGACTGGCAGCACAATAGGTATATTCACATCAGCATAACCACAAACACACGAG
>NW_005230618.1:0-228 GCF_000412655.1 Myotis brandtii
AAATTGACTGTAATTTGAGGATATAAGTGCATTGATTATCAGTACCTCTCATTGTTCTGATAATTAATATATTCAAAAAGGAGAAAAAGGACTAATTTCAAATGCTAGTATAGTGGGGGAAAAATAGAATTCTAAGAATTTAAGGGATTTTTTCCAACATTTGAATCATTCACTCCGTGTCAGCAGTAGGTTCAAACAGTGATGTTAGGGAGCTGGCAAAGAGTTTGC
>NW_005230619.1:0-228 GCF_000412655.1 Myotis brandtii
GGCCTCCCTCTGTGGGAGGCGACCTGGCTGATCAGGGAAGATGCCCCCCCCCCCCATCACCCTGCTGCTACTGCCCACTGCTGGCCTTGGTGGCTGCAAGGCCTGAGCCCCGGGCCTCGCAGCCGCTATAACTTTGTCTGGATGGACATCGGAAGACGTCTGCCCTATTTAGCATATGACCCTTTTATTAATATCTATAATAATAAAAGGGTCATATGCTAATTAAAC
>NW_005230620.1:0-228 GCF_000412655.1 Myotis brandtii
CCTTTGGTTGATCTTTCCCCCTCACCCCCACCCTCCCGTGCTTTCCCTCTGAGTTTTGATGCATTTACCTTTTATTTGAAGAACACAAACATCATAAAAATGGATGCAGTATCGTTATTTTAATCACACAAATGTATATTTATAGGAGGGTTCATATATGAGATTCTTCCTCTTCAAAGAATCTGAATTCAATGCTAAGTATTTCCAAAATAAAAGGTTTCTATGTAC
>NW_005230621.1:0-228 GCF_000412655.1 Myotis brandtii
TTGTGCACAGAGAATTTTCCCTAAGTGTTTGGTTCACTTCCCACCTTTCTGGTGAAATTTCTTCATTTTTTGCTCTGGTGAGACTTCTTCTCCAGATGTCCCATATTTGGGCGCCAGAATGTTGCAACCTTTTGCAGCAAGCATTCAGGATCTGGAAAAGGAGCTGCACACAAATGAATACATTAGACAACAAATATAAATTTAGAAGGCATGGGGGAGCCAGGTGGA
>NW_005230622.1:0-228 GCF_000412655.1 Myotis brandtii
GGCCAGGGCTAGGTGTCTAGTTTCTGAAAATGCTATTCAGTAGGCTTTTGTTTTCCAGCCCCCTCACCATCTGTCAGCTATTTGTTTTTGACTCTTCCATCAGAGTTACAGCTTGACAGTTCTGGAAAGGAGATTGTTTTGGTCCATATCAGTCACTTTATAGGTAAAGAAGGTAAAGCTCAGAGAGGGGAAGTGATTTGCCCAGGGTCACATAGCTAGTCAGTGCTA
>NW_005230623.1:0-228 GCF_000412655.1 Myotis brandtii
AAATATTATTAAACTTCCATAGGCAGCACATTGCCCTGAGTTCTAATGAAGAACAAAGAATATAAAGATTAAATATTAAAGCTATGTAGACTGCCAACTTATAATTCAAGAAGAATTTTGTTTGGACTTTAACCATTTATCTTTACATAGTTCACACCAATTTGATTGTAAAAATAAGCACCTCCAGCACCCTCACATTTCTCTCCTATTAGCACAGCACTCTGAGTT
>NW_005230624.1:0-228 GCF_000412655.1 Myotis brandtii
GAGGGAGAGAGAGAAACATCAATGATAAAAGAGAATCGGCTGCCTCCTGCATACCCCCTACTTGGGATCGAGCCTGCAACACAGGCAGGTGCCCTTGGCAGGAATCAGATCTGGGACCCTTCGGTCCACAGGCCATCGCTTTATCCACTGAGCCAAACCGGGTAGGCCCTCTTCCCAAATTTAGGCAGCGTTGCAATGGGGCTTGTGGCTGGGACATATGAACCCCTA
>NW_005230625.1:0-228 GCF_000412655.1 Myotis brandtii
GTATACTGCTTGACCCTGGGAGCACAAGTTGAATAAAGTTTATTTTCTTTTTCATATCCTAGTAAAAATAAATACTGATGGAAAGTATAGCACAGTATGCCAAATGCTATGCTAGATATGCACAATGGCAGCACAGAAAGATATCTTCTAATTCAGATGAAAAGTCAGAGAAGGGTCTCTGGAAGGGATCCTGGTGAGGAACCTGAGCCTTTGGAGACAGAAGTCTAT
>NW_005230626.1:0-228 GCF_000412655.1 Myotis brandtii
CATGCATATCCTCTCCCCCATGTGAATAATTCATTGGTTCCTTTACAGTTATTAGTGTCCACATCTCACCACAAGACCTATGGTTTCTGAGCTGGTCCTAAAGAAGTAAAGTGACGCTTTATGGGGGATAGAAAGCAATTATTCAAATTCAAAAAATTAAGGGTAAAGAGTGCATTGGATAGCATCATAGCTGGATCCTTGAGTCCTATATTCCCCCTTTTTTGTTTT
>NW_005230627.1:0-228 GCF_000412655.1 Myotis brandtii
ATTTTGAGTTTATTTTTGTGTATGGTATAGGTTGGTGGTCTAGTTTCATTTTTTAAAATGTACCTGACTATTTTCTTCTACATCATTTATTAAAGAGACTGTTTTTACTCCATCATATGCTCTTGCCTCTTTTGTCTAATATTAATTGACCATAAAGTGTGGGTTGATTTCTGGGTTCTTTGTTCTGTTGCATTGATCTATATGCCTATTTTTGTGCTAGTACCATGC
>NW_005230628.1:0-228 GCF_000412655.1 Myotis brandtii
CCTCTTGATAATTTAGATGCAACATTTAAAAGAAAAACAACCCAAAACACTATTGTGGTGGAATTTTATTGGGTTGTTCCTCTGTTGAAACTTCTGCAATTTACTAGCTCCTCTGAATACCGAAAACTCACTGAAATGGGCTGTTTTCTCTATAGACAGACATCGGAACTAGAACTAGATATACACAGCCGAAATGCAATGGAGATTTGCCCATTTATTGGCATAGGC
>NW_005230629.1:0-228 GCF_000412655.1 Myotis brandtii
AGAGTTCATTTAAATCTAAACACTTATTAACATAGAAAAATTCTTAAAAATACAAAACAAAATTAACAACAATAACAAAAATGATGGCTGAGATCCTCCAAATTGATTTTCTGACCAACTAATGGGTTATCAATCTCAGTTTGAAGTATATTTATCTTGAATAAATGGAGGAAGTGCTTCCTAAATATGTTGGTGAGTGAAGCCCCTCATTTACACTCAGTGGCTGTC
>NW_005230630.1:0-228 GCF_000412655.1 Myotis brandtii
CACACACACACACACACACACACACACAGCCCCTCTGCTCCGGGCTGTATCTGCAGAGAGGCCTGAGCAGGAACCAGAGGTTGGGGTGGGCTGCAGGTTGGAGGGGGCCCTGACTAACAGACGAGGATTCGCTGTAAGTTAACTCACCTCGTGCCACAAATGAGAGAGGCCAGGACAAGGCCTGGGAGAGGCCGTGCATAGCCCTGTTGTCAGGAACAGGGACAAGCC
>NW_005230631.1:0-228 GCF_000412655.1 Myotis brandtii
AAAGGCCCAGTGCATGACATTCGTGCACTGGGGAAGGTGGAGACGGGTGTCCCTCAGCCCGGCCTGTGGTCCCTCTCACAGTCCGGGACCCTGAGGGGGATGTCTGACTGCCGGATTGGGCCCGCTCCCCATGGGGCCTAACTCAGCAGTCGGACATCCCCCGAGGGGTCCTTCGTGCTGCTGCAGAGGCAAGAGAGGCTCCTGCCACCATCCCTGCGCTTACCAGCC
>NW_005230632.1:0-228 GCF_000412655.1 Myotis brandtii
GAAACAAAGATTTGAGAAGACAAAACCCCGCCACTAGGACTCCCGTTTCCGCCCTACAGAAGCGGCCAAACGGAAATGCCTTTTCTGAGCCTCCATTGGCTCAGCCTGGTGGCATTCCCTGCCATGCCTTCTGGGTATTGTAGTTCCTAAGCTCCAAGGCCAGGGTCCTGCATCTCTCAATTGAGTCCAGGACTGGATTGAGGGGCAAATAGCCCAAGAACACACCAA
>NW_005230633.1:0-228 GCF_000412655.1 Myotis brandtii
TACTTAACACAAAGCTCTTTGAAAAAGTGATGGTTTGCAATGTTTGCACATTCCCATGGTGTAAACAATCCTGCCAGAGCTGATATCAAGCTACAAATACTGCACATGAAATTGGAAAGAGGATCTAACAATCATCTCAGGAGAGCTGGTATTAGCTGGCTCCAGCACATCAACCACTGGGTTAGAGGGTATAATATCCTCTTTGTATGGTCAATGAATCTCAAAAAC
>NW_005230634.1:0-228 GCF_000412655.1 Myotis brandtii
CACCTTCTCCTAAAAACTGTCTTTTCTCAAACGAACTGGGAGTATTTCTTTGCCTGTTTTCTCCCTTTTCCATTTGGGAAAACAGACCCAAGCATCTTTTTTCTCTGCCCCTACTTTCCCACATAAGAACGTTAACAGCCAGCCACAGTATTAGTTATCATTGCTGTATATCAGATTGCCTCCCGTGCTGAACAGCTTAAGGCAACAAACATTTATTATCTCACACAG
>NW_005230635.1:0-228 GCF_000412655.1 Myotis brandtii
GACATCTGCAATAGTGTCAACAATAAATTTTTTTTTAAAAAAAGAGGACACAGCTAAGGACCACAGTTTGGTCCATGGTGAGTGTTCCATGAATGACAGAGGCAGAAAGAGTTAACTCCCCACCTAACTACCGGGCTTGCTACAAGGGATCTGGGTGAAGGGTCAGGAGAGCAGCTTCTAGTTCCTTCTCCTCGCCTCACCACCATTGGGGCCCTCACAGCTCACTGT
>NW_005230636.1:0-228 GCF_000412655.1 Myotis brandtii
GCACATTTCTATAGTTTCTAGTGCATTTGGCATTACTTTAGTTAGTCTTTCATTTTCAAACCATGAACCCCATTAGACTCCTTGAAATATAGCCCTGTGACTCATATATTTTGTTTCACCCAGAGATTTTCATGGAAAATATCTTCTTCACTTGATATTAATACTGCTACATTCAGAGCCCCTATCTTCTAATTATTTTATAATAGTCCTTTTTAATGAGTGGTAGGA
>NW_005230637.1:0-228 GCF_000412655.1 Myotis brandtii
TTCTTATAGGCAATAGATACTAGAGGGATTGTCACTCGTGGAGCAGAGGTTATAATGCAGTTTTGAAAGGCATAGACTAGATAATCTTAGTTATAGAGAAAAGAGCAACCTGGACTTCAAGTGAAAAAAAAAAAGAGTGCAGGGGTGGGGGAAGTGCTTTTTTTTCCTTGAGGATTTTTCAGTCTCTAAATTCTGGGCTATAATGTATTGTCCATACAGAGATACTTC
>NW_005230638.1:0-228 GCF_000412655.1 Myotis brandtii
AGGAACTGTGGGCCTCAAGGCTGCGGTAGGCACAGGGACAGGTCTCAGCCCATCTCCGCGCCCCCTCCTGGCCCCTCCCACCACAGCCCCTGGTCCCTTATCTGCCAGCAGCCCCGCTCCCACCCCTGCCACTACTCCCACGCGCTGATGGCATGGAGCAATTGGGGCCAGCAGGGGGTGTGAGCGAGGCTGGCACCATCAGCAGGTGCGAGCGGCAGCTGCTGCCCC
>NW_005230639.1:0-228 GCF_000412655.1 Myotis brandtii
CAAACAGAAATTCCATATCCATAAAG
The DNA here is from genome assembly GCF_000412655.1 of Myotis brandtii. Lineage (NCBI taxonomy): Eukaryota > Metazoa > Chordata > Mammalia > Chiroptera > Vespertilionidae > Myotis > Myotis brandtii. The sequence goes on from NW_005230639.1 coordinate 27, forward strand.
TAATAACTCCCCATTTTTGTCTCCTTAAACTCTACTTTCTGTATTTATTACTTTTCCCAAATCTTTTTTTGTATAACCCTTTAAAGCTATATTTCTTTAACTGTTTATGAGAGCTGTGGCAAGTTAAGATTTCGTAGTACATCTGCTGTATTAAAATTTATTTACAGCCCTGGCTGGTTTGGCTCAATGGATAGAGCGTTGG
>NW_005230640.1:0-228 GCF_000412655.1 Myotis brandtii
TGCAGGATACCTATCATTATGTCATGAAGTGGTAATATTTGGAATAACCACAAAGGCAAATGGGGCAGGGGGAATCTTCAAGGTTAGCAGAGGTTAAAAAAAAAACAAAACAAAACTTACAAACGTGCATTAGGGAGGGGATTTTCTAAAAAAAATACTTGACAGACCCAAGCAGATCCTAAAGGTCCCCTTGCTGTTGGGAGATAACTATCCAGAGGTCCCACATGT
>NW_005230641.1:0-228 GCF_000412655.1 Myotis brandtii
AGATACTGGTTCCCAACAAGCAGAGAACAGACACGCACGCCACTGCAGAGACTCTCCCTACTGCTCCACACAGTCCTGCACTGGGGAGTGGGCCCCACACATTCACTTGCATGGCAAACACAGAGGAGACACCTGAGCTAATCTTGACCTTGCGGATTACTCCAAAGGGTCTCTTTTGATGCTCCAGCCTCTCTTACACCAGGAGACAGGGATGTCCGGAGCTCAGAA
>NW_005230642.1:0-228 GCF_000412655.1 Myotis brandtii
ATTAGAAGGTGAAAAGGTAGATCCAAGATGGCACTACACAGATCTAGGATGACATTCAGCAGGGTGATCCTCTCCAGCCAACCGAACTTGGCCATCAGCCATCAAGTCCAAATGGGATCTGGGATCTGTCTTTCAAATTCTTTCTTCCCTGCCACCAAAAGAAATCATTAAAACGGTTTACCTACGCTGATGCCAAGTCAAAACCAATGATAACAACAACCACATGCT
>NW_005230643.1:0-228 GCF_000412655.1 Myotis brandtii
TATTTACCTCAATCCCAGCAAGTTGCCACCCCCTGGGGTGCTCTGCACCTGCATATCCAGGGCAGGCGAACAAAACACCATCAGGACCTTGGCCCACCAGACACGAGCCACGTGATACAGGTGCGGTCCCAAGTGTGTAGTCATGGTTCCATAAGCACGGCCATCTTCATGTTGGCCTGTCTTATGGAAACGAGAACCATGTCTGCACAAACACAACTGCATGCTTTC
>NW_005230644.1:0-228 GCF_000412655.1 Myotis brandtii
AAATACCAGAAAATGGAACATGATGGGTCTTTCTGCAATATTTATTAGGACAACAATACCATAAAAGAGAAAATTTCCATGACATGAATTAAAGTGAAAATAGTGGAATAAAAAATTGTGTAGGATAAGGCAAAGGCTTGACTTGCCTTCATCCTCTGGCAAGTTTATCGGATTTTATAATGTTCATTTTGTACTTGTTCTGATTGAGAACTTGATCCAAGGGCTCTA
>NW_005230645.1:0-228 GCF_000412655.1 Myotis brandtii
ACCGTAGTGATGTGGCGAGGGCCCCGATATGCTTTTGCCCTTAACTGCCCTTTACAGCTTCGAAATCCACCGTAATCTTTTGTGAGCTGTGAATTTACAAGATGAAGAATTCCTTGTGCATATATCATCTGCTTGCCACAGAACAGATTTATTTTTGTGGAAAAAAAACCCAGGTGCTTGACTGAACTAAATTGTGTTTTAGGGTCCAACTGACCCAGAGTGCCTGCT
>NW_005230646.1:0-228 GCF_000412655.1 Myotis brandtii
CCTTGTTAGGCACCCAGGAATTTCCACTCTGGCCTTTGGTTCCTGCTCTGCTCATGCCTGTCTAGATGCCTACCCTATTACCAGAAGACTAACCCAGGCAAATTAACATTAAAATGGAGGTACTAATGTGGGTGTGTGCTTACAGGCTGAAATAATCGTATCCAATGAAGAATAATGTTGATTTTCAGAATATTCTTTAAACCAAACAAGCTTCAATAATTCTACATT
>NW_005230647.1:0-228 GCF_000412655.1 Myotis brandtii
GGGCTTAAGCCTCTTTTCACCTGTAGCCTTCCCCTTCATCTCTTTTTGTCTCCTTGCAATTTATTTGCTGGAGAAACCAGGTCATTTGTCCTATAGAGTCCCCAGTCTGGATTTTGTTGATGACAAATGCTTGTTGACATTTAACATGCTCCCCCGGGCCCTCTAGCTCCTGTCATTTCGTGGATAGATCCAGAAACTTGATCAAATTGGGTTTGAATTTATTTTTTT
>NW_005230648.1:0-228 GCF_000412655.1 Myotis brandtii
AATCTAACCATATAAATAGAATAACAATATGCTTTTATAAATACATTGGGGCAAAAATAAAATGATAATGAAATTACAGACATTTTATTATGAGAAATCAGTAAAACTTTGGGAATTGAAGGAGTACACAGAAAAAAATGAATAAACGTAAATATAATATTGTATAAGAAAGAAAGGACGAAAAACAAAAAAAACAAAGGAAGATAAAAACAAAAGAAAGGAAGGAAG
>NW_005230649.1:0-228 GCF_000412655.1 Myotis brandtii
GCTTTATACTGGGGCTGGGGCATATACAGAAAGATATCATGGAAAGAACTGAAAACTATTGTATTTTCATTTAAAAACCATTCATTGATAATTGAACAAGTATTAAGTGAAAATTAGGTAAAAGTATATTCTGGGTGAAGCTTGGCTTCACCCCTATTTACTATGTTAGTGGGATAGACTTGGACTCTCATTTCACAATAATAAAGTTGATAATGGGGAAAATAGTAA
>NW_005230650.1:0-228 GCF_000412655.1 Myotis brandtii
CTAGTCCAGGAAGAACGAGACCTAGAGCCACATCCAGAGTGTCCGCCGCTGCCTTCCCGGGAGGCAGACGGAAGCGAAAGGACCACATAAGCCAAACGCTTATGATGGGAGCACGGCAGCCGGCGAGCCTGTGTGCGGGCAGGCTTTCCTCCGGCTCATCCCCAACACTCGCCAGAGCTCCAGGTCTCCGCGGGGAGCGCCGGGCGAGGCCACCGGGGCCTCAGGGGC
>NW_005230651.1:0-228 GCF_000412655.1 Myotis brandtii
CCTGGTGGAGAGGCTGTTGTAGTCTCTGCCAATCTTCGGTAGAAATAAGAGCCTTTGAGGAGGGAAGGATGGCCAACACTAAGGACTGCTGGGGGCCGAGCTGGACACCAACGTAAGGTCTTGTTCCTTGAATTCTGCCACGTCTGGTGGAAAAGGAACTTGAAGGTCACCTTGTCCACCTCCTCCTCTGTGGGCTTGCGTTTCCTTTGTGACATTCTCAGCAAATGA
>NW_005230652.1:0-228 GCF_000412655.1 Myotis brandtii
TAGAAAACACAATAGGAGACAGCCTCGGCGGTGCTCTGCTTTGGCTCCCTAGAAACTTTATAGGAAAGGAGTGAGCCAAGGCTGGGCTGCTGTTAGCTCACTGGGAAGTGAAGGCAACCCTGATGGAAGTGAGCCAAGGAGGGTTGCTTTTAGCTCACTGTAAAGTCACTGAAAAGGAGGCCTTGGAGACAGGATCAGGGGGTGAGCCTGGGATGAGCTGCCACTGCT
>NW_005230653.1:0-228 GCF_000412655.1 Myotis brandtii
TCCGGAGACTGTTTATTGTGGGGAGAGAAATAGACTCAGGGAGGACAAGAGGTCACTTCACCACTGATCGTCTGCATCTTCATCTCCCGTGGCAGCTGACTCCCCTCCTGAGACCACGCAGGGCCCTGGATCTCAGCCCCTTCTGTTCGGCTCACGCTTCTGCAAGGCAACAGTGATGGCGTTTCAAACCTTTTCATTCAAAATATACGCCAGATGCTGTCCTCTGTG
>NW_005230654.1:0-228 GCF_000412655.1 Myotis brandtii
CAACCTCTCTGTGCCTCAACTTCTTCCTCTGCCCTTAGCCCACACAGTTGTCAGTGTTCTAAAAAGCTTCACCTTCCTCATGATTGAGGCTTGCCAATCAAAGAACAAGCCAGGTCTCCCTTTCCAGGGCTGAGGGACACTGCTGGGAACTCCAGGAATGGTTCTGAGGAAAACGTACCCTCCAATGACCCCCCGGGAGACCTCAGACAAGCTGCCCTCCCCTCTGTG
>NW_005230655.1:0-228 GCF_000412655.1 Myotis brandtii
AAATAAAAGAGATATAAAGAGACAAAGAAAGCAGAAGAATAAAACATTTTTGAGATCTGTCCATGAAGAGGAGGGAAGTTAGGCTCTAACCATAGGTACTAAGAGTCAAGAGAGGGTTTTCCGTATGAGAATCATCCCCTCATAGTGGTTTTAGGGGAATTCTTATCCAAGGATCAAGGAAGATTCCCTTCTCTTGACCATGCTCCCTATTAAGTAACAAATATTTTT
>NW_005230656.1:0-228 GCF_000412655.1 Myotis brandtii
GCTTAGAAGGTCTGAGGCCACTAAATCTAGTAATCAGCTACTTCACAAGAGGGAGTCAGAATATTTTGATGGCCCTGGTCGGTGTGGCTCAGTGGTAGGGCATTGGCCTGAGCATGGAAGGGTCCTGGGCTCCACTGCCAGCCCCGTGCGGGAGGCAGCCAGTCCGAGTGTCTCTCTCACATCTCTCTCTCTCTCTCTCTCTCCTCCTTCCCTCCCACTCTCTCTAAA
>NW_005230657.1:0-228 GCF_000412655.1 Myotis brandtii
AGTTATTTGCTGATGGTACCACGAGCAGGTGACACTTGGCAGGGCTAAGGTCTTCTCGACAAAATGATTAGGTCTCCTGCACATCCATCACTTGACCTAACCAAAATAAAGCCAGCTTAATAGAACAGTATCTCATGATAAATACCTTCCCTTGAAACTTCCCATCTTTGCTTCCAGGCTTAGATATTGATAGATGATGTTCTTTCACCTGGCTGCTTTTTCTCTGAG
>NW_005230658.1:0-228 GCF_000412655.1 Myotis brandtii
AGTTAATTTGCATATTACTCTTTTATTCGATAGGATTATTTTTTACAAAAATGGAAGTGGCACCTACACTGCTATTTATGCAGTCTGCTAGAGGTTACTTTTCCAGCTCTAATCATCCTGGGAAAAAGACTTGGGGAATTTAAATGATTATTTTCAATATTTTTTTCTTTCTGAGTAGACTAACAACATGATATCCTATATAATAAAAGCTTAATGTGCTAAGTGTCC
>NW_005230659.1:0-228 GCF_000412655.1 Myotis brandtii
AACTAACAAATTTAACTAAGGTGTATGCTGTATCTAACCAACAGTTCAGACTTAGCTGTAGAATATACACTTGAAGGTGGATCATAGACCATAATCCAATTGGGAGAAATGCTCCAATGAGGTGTTTAAGTTGGACAGATCGCAGATATTTTTGAAGAGGGTGCTAACATGGTTATAAAACAAACTACTTTATGGTGGTTTGGATTTGAACATCCCACATAAACAGTT
>NW_005230660.1:0-228 GCF_000412655.1 Myotis brandtii
CCCTCTTTCCCTGCTTGTATTACAGGAACATGCCACTCCATTTGGGATAGTCATTTTCTGAGGAGAATATAAAATTATTAGAAAATATATAATGCTTTCCTTTTCTGCAACGCAAGATGATCACGAGTATCCTTTTCAACATTCTGATTTTTTTTTTTTTACCTGTGAATGATTTTAATTTTGGAGGCTCTGTTTCTTGTCTGTAAATTGGGGATTAATAGTATTAAA
>NW_005230661.1:0-228 GCF_000412655.1 Myotis brandtii
TATCATAGAATTTAATTTGTAACTGAATAAATACCTACCTAAGAGATTTTGAAATTCAGGTTATAATTTGTATTTATAACTGTGGGAAGCTTGGGGAAGGCAGTGGTCATCTCTAACCCTATTACGTTGTTGCTACTTATGATGACTCAGTTCACTTGCCTAATTCCATTCTTTTAGCCTCATATAACCTAATTTTTTAAAATATATATTTTTTTATTTCAGAGAGGA
>NW_005230662.1:0-228 GCF_000412655.1 Myotis brandtii
GCCCGATGCATGAAATTCATGCAAGGGTAGGCCTTCGAAGCCCGGCTGCCTCACACCCCACCCCCCGCCTGCACCTGCCTTGGCCTGGTGCTGCCTGCGTCGGCCACCACACACCCCCGGTTCCCCCGTTCCATGGAGCCCCCTGATCGATGGTCCTGCAAAGGGTAGCCTGGGCCTCCTTCTTTGGGGCAATTGATCGTGGAGCCCCCTCATCGATCGCCCCGCAGA
>NW_005230663.1:0-228 GCF_000412655.1 Myotis brandtii
TCAGCCAGGTTCTGGGAGCACCAATGCCTCCCTCTGCCCAGTTAGACAGAGGAATGGGGCCAGCTCCCAGGCTGTCAGCCCCGGTGTGCTGTACCTTCTGCAGTCATTTGCTTGACCCCTGCATACCTCTGTGCATCGATTTGTCATTAATTTACTTCTAGTTAGACCTTCTTGACTGGGCCATCTATTTCCTGTTAAAACCAATAACCCCAAGGACTTATTTGCATG
>NW_005230664.1:0-228 GCF_000412655.1 Myotis brandtii
CTGGGTCTGTTCCATCCAAACACTGTTGAAGCAAGAGTGAGATCTGGGATGCCGAGGGCACTATCAATTTAGAATTATTTCTAAATACTGAGGTAGATGTTTCTAACTTCTAAAAATAATTTCCCTATAATGAGGAAATTTCAGATAACCGATCACTTCTCTTTGGTTCTTGGTGTCTCCCCTCACACCTGCCTTATCCACCTAATCATTTTGAAGTGGATATTTCCT
>NW_005230665.1:0-228 GCF_000412655.1 Myotis brandtii
TTTTTACTATTCTTCATACTGTATTTTTCTTTTGAATTGTTGAATAAAATAAAAGATAAAAACTGCTTAAGAGCCACAAGAGTAGATATCTGTAAATAAAATAGTATAGTTTCTTCAGAGAAAATTTATTGCTTATATTTAGTAGAACATGAGTGAAAGATAACTGATGGCAGAGAATCATAGCCATTGACTAGTGAAAGAATTGCTTCTTTGATCCCCTCATAGATT
>NW_005230666.1:0-228 GCF_000412655.1 Myotis brandtii
CAGAAACAGGATTAATGTATTCTGAGTAAAGTTGAGGAGGCCAGCTTGGTTAGAGTTAGTGGAGCCACATGCAGTTGAAGATGAGTAGGACCCATCTATCCTCTCCTCCCAGATTCACTTTTCCTTCATATACAGATAGTTCTTTCTCCTTCTCCTCTGATGCTGAGCTGATCAGAGTCTGTTTCCTCATCAATAAATTGGGAAATAAATACCTGCCTCATATATATA
>NW_005230667.1:0-228 GCF_000412655.1 Myotis brandtii
GAGGACCCTTGGGGTTGTTTATCGATGCCCCCATTTTCTGCATAGATAGCACTGTCATCCTCCTGCTGGTCCCCAGTGTAGCAGGTCCTAGTGTCTCAGGGACCTCCCGGGTCTGTGCATCTCCTTTACCTTGTACTCTGTAGAGAGAAAAGACACACAGAATGGAAACACATTGGTCTTTGCTGTGCAGACTATACTGGCCTCTGTCTTAGAGACCCTGTCCTTGCT
>NW_005230668.1:0-228 GCF_000412655.1 Myotis brandtii
TGAGCTAGAGCCTCTCAGGAAAAATAGCTGTTTCAGTTTGGGGGGGTGTGACCAAACACAGGACTCCCGGGTCCTGCTTTTGCACATCTCCCCCCAATGCTTCTCAACCCAGCCTTTCCTTAGGCACCTTGAGTGCACAATCGCCCTCCCTGCACCAAAGCCTCAGATGAATAGCTGCAAAGGGAACTCCTGTGCTGTGGGTTCAAAACAAAAAACAAACTATGGCTT
>NW_005230669.1:0-228 GCF_000412655.1 Myotis brandtii
GAGGCCCTGCTGTCTGCTCGCTCGCTGCGGGGGCCATTCCTGCCCAGCCCCCGGCCACTTGCGCACACACCGGCTCAGAGTGCCTGTGTCCCAGGGATGTTCCCGCCCCATTCCCAGCCGCTCAGCACCTGCGCATGTAGGCCCCGAGTGGCTGGAGTTGTTCCGGGACCCCAGCCACTCTGGGCCTACTCGTGGGACTACAGGCTCAGAATGGCCTGGGTCCTAAGG
>NW_005230670.1:0-228 GCF_000412655.1 Myotis brandtii
TGTGGCACTCTAGGGCCATGCTAGCAGTGAGGCAGGGAGGAATTTCCCTCCAGTCTCAGAAGGAGCCAGACAGCCTGGCCTCACAGTGACTGCAGTATGATTTCATACCAGGAAAGATGCTGGATGCTCTCAGGGATCAGGTTACCCTGTTCCAATGCACAGGACCTGGGTCACTCCCTGGCATTGGTGTCCTTGGTTTCTACTTCTACTGAAAATGTTCTCTTTCTC
>NW_005230671.1:0-228 GCF_000412655.1 Myotis brandtii
AAGGCTGAATAGAAAGCCCCCATTCAACAGAGGTGGGGAGGGGCAAAAGAGAAGTGAGGAGTGCTTTGCTTAGGAGAACCTGAGGTTTTGAATTTGATTAGAGGTTTGGAAGGTAATAGTGTAGTAGGATGAGGCAGAGAATCACCATACATTCTCCATCCTGGTGGCTGTTGGTGACAGCATTAGTTCTCTTACCCATTGTATTCCCCCACCTCAATCAAAAAGTGT
>NW_005230672.1:0-228 GCF_000412655.1 Myotis brandtii
GAGTAATACTAATTCATTCCAAATCCAAGAGTCTTCACGGGTCATTTAAGGATGACCGTTCAATAGGAACAACAGACAAACAAGCATCCATGTGTTTCCATGGAGGGAGGCTGAAATTTGCATCTTGGCTCCATTATTCACTCCCTGTCTGAGCTTAAGTGAACTCCACTATTTACTAAGCTCTCTGAGGTTTCTTGCTCAAACACATGCGCCGAGCAAGGATGGTAT
>NW_005230673.1:0-228 GCF_000412655.1 Myotis brandtii
CTACCCTCTACAGAAACTATTTTTTAATGGGACAAAATTAAAAGATCTAGTAAGCGCCACTTCTATGTTAGGGCCAGATGTGTTCTTATACTTAATAAAGAGGCCCCAACATCCTTCATTTGGTGTCCTAAGACTGTGACTTGATTGACTCAGTGAAGAGGATTTTAATCCAGGTTGGGCAAGAAAAATCATCCCACCTTGACTCATACCAAATACGTTGTGCTCTGA
>NW_005230674.1:0-228 GCF_000412655.1 Myotis brandtii
GGGTCGCGACCCACAGGTTGATAACCGCTGCTCTAGATGATATCTGACTTTTCCATGCATGGATTGCCGCACCAGCTGTGTTTAATTAGCCAATTCTGGGTGGATGTTATTCCTTCTAAGTGCTCTGTGAGAAGGCGCAGGACTCATCCACATATTTGTGCCGCTTTGTCTCCCCAGGACAGACTTTTTAGGTGCCCGTGGTTGGTGAGGCTGTAGTCCTGATGTTCC
>NW_005230675.1:0-228 GCF_000412655.1 Myotis brandtii
ATGGCGAGCGAAGAGCAAAGCCCGCCGCACCGGCCCTGCCCCGTGGCCCGAGTGGCGAGCAAAGAGCTAAGAGGGAAGCCATGCCAGCCTTTCGCTTGCTGCTCCTGCCCAGGGCCGGTGGGCTTCACTCTGTCGCTTGGAGCCTACATATGCAAATTAGCCTCAGTGAAGAGTGAAGTCCACCGCACCAGCCCCTCTCGGCGAAGAGCGAAGGCCTGGGTTCCGGGC
>NW_005230676.1:0-228 GCF_000412655.1 Myotis brandtii
CCCGATGGCGACGAGATTGCTCTGAGTGTGACTGTCACGGGACACTGGGGGCAGTTGGGTTTGAACGGGCTCAGACCATAACGAGGATTCGATTATGGGGACGGCCGGAGAGTCCCAGGCGGCAGAGACTGAGCTCCGAGTGGGGGGCCTGGCGTGGCCTGTGGGCGGGGAGTGACCTGCCTGAGCGCTGAGTCCTCGCTGGTCTGGGGGTCCCAGGGCTGAAGTAGA
>NW_005230677.1:0-228 GCF_000412655.1 Myotis brandtii
ATAAATCTCCAGGGAATTTTGTTGAGTGAAAAAAGCCTACTTAAAGGTTACATACTATATGTTCCCATGTATATAACATTCTTGAAATGACAAATTTATAGAAATGGATAACAGGTTAGGGGTTAAGGAGCGGTTGGGGGTGAGAGAGAGGTGGGTGTGGCTATAAAAGAGCACTATGAGAAATCCTTGTAGTGATGGAAATGTTTTGTATCTTCACTGTATCAAGGC
>NW_005230678.1:0-228 GCF_000412655.1 Myotis brandtii
TTATGCATGGTCACTTTCTGTATGGTTATTATAGTGAACAAAATCTTTTTAGTGTTCAGAATACTCAACTGAGTTTGGTTGTCATAATGCCCATTTTACAGATTAGAACACTGTGGATCAGAAGAGTTAAGTGATTTTTCTGAGGGCCCTTAGAAAGATGAACAGAGTGAGAACCTGAGCCCAAATTTCTGACTGTCCACCCCATGCCCTTTCAGTAGAATGCCCCAT
>NW_005230679.1:0-228 GCF_000412655.1 Myotis brandtii
GTGACAATAGGAACTCCTCAGTTTTATTTTAAGCTCTGTGTTCCATGGCCTTGAGAAGCCAGGGGCTAGGGTAGGAATGGAGAAGGACTTTGGAGACTAAAAAACCAATGTGGACAGACTTCTTTACCTAACCCATGAAGGTTAAAATCTTGTGGAAGCCTGAGTTTGTAAAACGTTATCCAGTGTAACATTTGGAACACATATAAATCTGCCTGTTCCTTGTCCTAC
>NW_005230680.1:0-228 GCF_000412655.1 Myotis brandtii
TTTTTTTTATCTCTGAATGCTTTATCTGTGTTTTTTTAATATCTTCTATTTCCCACTTCAATACATTTCTGCTAACTTTTAAACCCTGTAATACATTATATTATAGTTTCTTCATATTTGTTGTTACCCCCCTCTCTCCTCTTTTGACTTATTCTTATCCTGGTTAAGGGTTATATGTTTCTGTTTCTTGGTGTGCCTAGTAATTTTGTACTGGATGCTTAACCTTGT
>NW_005230681.1:0-228 GCF_000412655.1 Myotis brandtii
CCACAGCCACAAGATGGCGGTGCCCAGTTTCCTCAGCTCCGCCTCATCCAACCAGAGTGCCCCAGTTCCCTCAGTCCCATCTCATCCAGCCTCAGTCTCCCAGTCCTCTCAGCCCTGCAGGGGAAGGCAGTTTGGTGAGATCCAGCTGGCAGGGGAGGGCAGTTGGTGGTGATTGGGCTGCCAGGGTAGCTGTTAGAGGGCTATCAGGCTGGCAGGCAGAGTGGTTAG
>NW_005230682.1:0-228 GCF_000412655.1 Myotis brandtii
GGTATTTTACTTGGATTATTTAACCTGCTCATCTATATAGCTGAGAAATTTTCATGTCCGTGAGTTATTTTGTCAATAATTTGTATTGAATGCTTACTATATATCAAGCGTACGTCCAGATATTTAAGATACCATCAGTTCCCTAAGCAAAAACAAAACAAAACAAAAAAAAAACACCTGTCCTTAATGATCATATATTGTGATTGGGGAACCAGACAACAAACAATA
>NW_005230683.1:0-228 GCF_000412655.1 Myotis brandtii
TTATTGAGCAGCTAGTTTTTGCCAAGCTTCTAGGTTGTTCAATGTATTTAAGGAAAATAACAACATGTATAAGTACTTAAAAGGAACAACTAAAACATTATTTTCATTATTAATAAAAGTCATGAATATGTACGCAGAAAATTCAAAGCAATACTCAGGTAAATTATTAAAATCATTAGAAGCAGTATGAATCAATGACCTGTTTGTATTTTAGAGAAAAATAATTAA
>NW_005230684.1:0-228 GCF_000412655.1 Myotis brandtii
AAACAAACAAAGGGGACATCTGTAATACTTTCAACAAGATTTAAAAAAGATAAGGAAGGGAAAAAATCACTTGGAAATAAGAAATACACAAATATGGGTACCACTACCAGAAATTCTAACTCAGTAGGATTAGGGTAGGCCCAGACAACTGTGTTTTGACAAAACTTCCTTAGGGATATCAATGTGCTCCGAAAGGCAAGAGCTGTCAACTCAAACATGCTTTCTTCA
>NW_005230685.1:0-228 GCF_000412655.1 Myotis brandtii
AGACTCACACTTCCTGATTTTAAAACTTACTACAAAGCAGCCATACTTAAGACATTGGACTACTAGCATAAAGGTAGACATATAGATAAATGGAATAGATTGAGAGTCCAGAAAGAAACATACATTTACATTCAACTGATTTTCAAAAAAGATGCCAAGACTACTGAATAGGGAAATAATCATCTTTTAAACATATGATGCTGAGGCAACTAGGTATCCACACGAAAA
>NW_005230686.1:0-228 GCF_000412655.1 Myotis brandtii
TTCCCATGACCCTTCTTTAAGGGAGAGTGCTTGTGGAGTTTTATCAAGGTGAACTGGGCTGCAAATCTCGTACTTGGTAGGTTTTGAACATTTTGTCCACCCATGGTAACCTTGGGCAGGAAAGGGAGGTGGGGGCAGAATGAGAGCAGCATTTCTCCTTGACCAGCAGCATTGACATCCCTGGGAGGTCGTTGACCTGCACAATCTCAGGTCCCACTCCACAACCAC
>NW_005230687.1:0-228 GCF_000412655.1 Myotis brandtii
TTGCAGCTCTTTTATTCCACATTTCTTCTCAGAGCCACTTTTCATTATACTCTGGATGACCAGTCAAGCCACAGAGAACTGATGAACAGTAACCCAATAACCTGATGATAAAATTCAAGCACCCCTGACACAAAGCTGTCAACCCCCCGAAACACCCCCATCCGGCGCTGTGCTCACCCACCTGCGCCACGTTCAGCGTGGTGGACACCTTCTCCTGCTTGGCCTCCA
>NW_005230688.1:0-228 GCF_000412655.1 Myotis brandtii
AGCATAGTTTTGGTTTAATCACATAACTCCTTTGAGTTTACTCTGTAAAATGAAGGAGAAAAGGAGGTGAACTAAAGCTATTTCCACTCTTAATTACCTAATTTCATTATATATATGTTGAGTGGAGTAAAATAGGGCTTTAAAATATATTATCGGTAGGACGAGTGATTATTTTCTTTTATGTTTTCCAATTTTCTATCCTGAGGCTGGATCATACTTTTACAAATA
>NW_005230689.1:0-228 GCF_000412655.1 Myotis brandtii
AGTGACAGGCAGCCTTGGACCAATTGTGTCTAGTTTCATTTGAACAGCGTGTTACAAAACTATTGTTTGTTTGTTTTTACTGCATGAACCAGCAATCATGCTTATTGGTATTTATCCAAATGAGTTGAGATTTTAAATCTACACAAAAATCTGCACACAAATGTTTATAGCAGCTTTATAAATCATTTCCCAAACTTGGAAGCAACCAAGATGTCCTTCAGTAAGTGA
>NW_005230690.1:0-228 GCF_000412655.1 Myotis brandtii
TCAGTTTTCCAGTCATCCAGGGAATATCCCCTGATCGCACACTGGAACTGAGAAAAATGCGAGAAGCAAAAGCTAAAACCAGGGCGATCATCTCACGCGACCCCAAACTTCAAAACTCGCCCTCCGTAAAACTCACACCGCTGCATGTTGCGGCGCTCACACCACAACCTATGCAACCCATTTCTGTTGGTCATTCACTAATGGAACTCATCCAGGAAAGCAACTCTC
>NW_005230691.1:0-228 GCF_000412655.1 Myotis brandtii
CCCTCTCCCTGCCTCTCTGAAAGCAACAAAAGACATTTAAACAATAAAAACAAAAATGAAATCAAGGGAAAATCAGAAGGGCCTAGCTGACTCCAGAATCTCCCATCCGTCTCTCACTGTGTGCTCTGCGCTCCTTGTGCGCTTCACGTGCTGGGGTTCACGTCCAGCTGCCGTGTCAGACACACCTGGGGCTCCAGGCACCGTCACCCACGTGCACATGGACCTCCT
>NW_005230692.1:0-228 GCF_000412655.1 Myotis brandtii
CCCCCCCTAGTGCATGAACTTTCATGCACCGGGCCTCTAGTATGTCAATAAAATATGACGTGGCAACATAGTGACACCACCCTTTTCATGTCAGCTGCACTCATGTCACCATCAGCAGGAGCCACACAGCCTGACTATCTTGAGGATGAGGCCCGAAGTGCCACTCTTACCCCTGAGAAACTGCAAGCAGGGGGAGCACCTGACAAGGTAACCAGGTCCACGAGTCCC
>NW_005230693.1:0-228 GCF_000412655.1 Myotis brandtii
AGCAATGATATGAGATGTGGGCAGACACTCCAGCAGGGGCTAGGAGTTTAACTGACGTAGAGGCCATTCTAACTTGGGCATGCTATTAAACTAGTGACTGTGGCCGGTTACAGTTTCCAAAGTGAACATATCTCTCAACCCCCCTTTATTCTGCATGTGACTTTGCCTCTTTCCCATCCCATCAAAGGTGGAGTTTCTTTTTCTACCCTCTTGATTCTGGATAGGATC
>NW_005230694.1:0-228 GCF_000412655.1 Myotis brandtii
TGATCCTCAAAATAATCCTATTCTGTAGGAACAACCATTGTCCTTGTTTCTAGATTAGGAAACTGGAGACACATAGAGATTAAGGAATTTGCACAAGGTTACTCTTACTATATTATGCTGCCTCCTAGAGAAATGTTGGCTATTACTGCCAAGAGAAATAGGAGTTTAAGAGACACTAGTAGGTGGCCCAGCAGGTGTGGAAAGTGGTTGAATGTTGACCTATGAACC
>NW_005230695.1:0-228 GCF_000412655.1 Myotis brandtii
CTTGGCCGCACAAGTCTGACATCTAAGCGGGTGCGGCAATGGGCTGCTTCGTTTTCAGGGAGAGTGGAGAACTCTCAGAGCACCTAACATTCCTGAAACAGACCCTGTTCCTTAGTTCCCTTGTGTTCATGCAGAGGCCGCTCCCAGCAAATGCAAGCTGGTCTCCCTCCCAAGAGTCCGTCCTTCCTTGCCTCTCCCCAAAGAACCTCTCCCAAGCTGCTCTTCTTC
>NW_005230696.1:0-228 GCF_000412655.1 Myotis brandtii
TGAGCCAACATTTAAAGGCACTTGGTGCCCCTAAAACGAGAACCAGCAAATGAAAGAGATTACCCAAAGATACAAAGGAAGAAAAATTTTCCAGAAGTGAAGAACTAAATCCGTAGGTGGAAAAAAACAACACTGAATCCCAGGAAATTTTTATTTAGGATATTTAACATGAAGGTGTTTCCTAAGTTAAATACCCGAACTTCAAATAAATAAAAAAATGCTTCAAAC
>NW_005230697.1:0-228 GCF_000412655.1 Myotis brandtii
AACAACCAAATTTCATACATACATATGTATGGGAGAGCCAGAGACCACACATGCACAAGAGGTTCAGAGATAGGAAGAGAAATGGGTATATAAGACACCCTGATCTAGGGATGAGGTACTAAGCCTTGGGGGCTTCAAAGAATCATTGTAGGATTATAAGAAGAGCAGTTGCATAATAAATAGAAGTTTGGCCTGCCCTATAGATAGGTCAAAAGAGGTTATCTCTGA
>NW_005230698.1:0-228 GCF_000412655.1 Myotis brandtii
GACTACTAAGATAATTCCAATTTAAAAATAAATTTTTCTTTTATTCCTATTTCTTTAAATATTTTGATGTTTGGAATAGATATGATTCCATTATTACCTTTTTATTTACACAGTACCTTTGTAAGAAAAATCCACAGAAATGGCGCAAGTTGCATGCCTACATTCCAGGTGAATGGACCAGGGTTTAGCACAATTTGATAAAATGTAGAAGAGCTGTCAAAATAAAGT
>NW_005230699.1:0-228 GCF_000412655.1 Myotis brandtii
AATCTGTTAGATATTTAAGAGAAACCTGGTTACAACCCTTGAAAATTCAAATCTAATTCAGACCTCAGAACACTATGTGAGGTAGACTGATCTTTTAAGAAATAAAAATGATAGAACCCGGAATTGTTTTGGAAGGTATCTGAAACGCTAGGAAGACATGTAAATAGAGCCTTAGTCTGTGTGGGGCCATGTTAAAACACTGAAAGCTCTTATAGATACAGCTGTTTA
>NW_005230700.1:0-228 GCF_000412655.1 Myotis brandtii
CCAGCCGCCCACCCCTCTCCCTCCCCCCACGTGTACACACACCTTCCTGCCGGCTTGGTGCTGACTGAGGGCTCCAGATCCCCGCCCGGAAAATGCTTCATGAGTGAGGTGGGGCCGCCCTGTCCTCGCTCTGCCGAAGGCAAGCCCTGAGGAAGGTGGGAACGGCTCCTGCGACTCCCAGAAGTCTCACGGGGGCGCCATCTTGCCCTCCCTCCGGCCCTCGCTTCC
>NW_005230701.1:0-228 GCF_000412655.1 Myotis brandtii
TCCTCACGGAGCTGCACACACGGGTGCGGGTGCCAGCCTGGGCCGCCTGCCTCCCCCCACCCGCTGTCCCGAGGGCGGCCCCACCTGTGATCTCCTTCACGGTTTTCAGGTTGTCCAGCTCCCTCGGGTCCAGGGGCGGCGTGTGGGTGAAGGAGTCCCTGAAACGAAGAGGATGAAGGTCACTCCTCATCACTCCCTGCCTGTGGCGGGGGCAGGGCTGCAGCCAGC
>NW_005230702.1:0-228 GCF_000412655.1 Myotis brandtii
AGCATCCCAGGGAGCCGCATCCATGCAGGAAAGTGCTAACCATCTCCTTGCACCCCGAACTGGGTTCTGTGAAAACAAGGGCCATCCTGGCGTTCGGCGCCCTGAATTTTTCCGCCGGTTAAAACCTCACCCGTCAGGGAAGTGGAAGCGATTTTATCAAACCTCCCCATCATTTTTGTTCACAAGCTTCCTTTGAAAGGCGAATGAGCATGGAGATAGGTTAGGAAT
>NW_005230703.1:0-228 GCF_000412655.1 Myotis brandtii
AGACGTGCAGAGATTTTCAACCAGGTTTAAGGCGGGTTCCGGGAGGTCTGCGTGTTGGGGCTGGCGCCGGGGCTCCCCGGAGCAGGTGTCGTGTGGACACACGTGAGTGGAGGTCAGGGACTCGAATGGCGGTCCTGCCGTGACACAGTCTCCACTGCACGGCCGAAGCCTCTAAAAGTCAACCTGACTTCCCCAGCCAGGAGCCATGTGGTCCTAGCAAGCAGGAGG
>NW_005230704.1:0-228 GCF_000412655.1 Myotis brandtii
CCCATGACTGGGCAGCTCACCTCCCCCTTGCCCCCTCGCCCTCCCCGGCCTGTCCTGCTCTCCCTGAGCGTTTTCCCGTGTCCAATGCCACCTGGTAAGTGTGCGAGGCAGTGTTTGTCTTTCCGCACACGGCCTGTTTCACTCGGATGTCGCCAATGGCAGGGTTTCCTTCTTTTTTAAAAAAGAAAATATTTTTATTGATTTTAGAGAGAAGGGAAGGGAGAGGGA
>NW_005230705.1:0-228 GCF_000412655.1 Myotis brandtii
GATAGTACATATTTTTGGCTTTATGGCCATGCAGTCTGTGTTGCAGCCACTCAATTCTGCCATTGTAGCAGGAAAGCAGTGGCAGACAATATGTCAATAAGTGGACATGGATGTGTTCCAATAAAACTTTGTAAAAACGGAGGCTGGCCTGCAGGCTGTATTTGCCAACTCCTGGTCTAAAATGCACGAGCGAGTGTGTGTGTATGTGTGTGTGTGTGTGTGTGTGTG
>NW_005230706.1:0-228 GCF_000412655.1 Myotis brandtii
GGCTTACTTGGATTTCACCAGTTTTCCTTTCCACCTTTTCCTGGTTTAGCACCTGGTCCAGGACCATGTTGCATCTGGTTGTCATGTCTTCTTTTCTCCTCCCTACGCGACAGGGTCTTGGTCTTTTCTTCCCGTTCATTACATGCACACAAGGAATGGTGGACACGCATTTGAAGAACGCTGTTCAGGTATTTTGAGGATGTCCCTGAATTGAGTTTACCTGACTCT
>NW_005230707.1:0-228 GCF_000412655.1 Myotis brandtii
AGTGGAAATCAGAATGTTTTGACCCTCAGGCATCATTGGTGGTGGCTTATTAATTATGTTGTCCCAGGGAATGAAGTAGATGGTCCTCTTAAGTGTTGCTGGCTCTGTAGACCAGAAAAACTTCAGGTTCAGGGCCAAAAAGCAGACTCGGGTCACTGCAATGGAGAGTCATGGCCTCTTGTGCCTTTTCCAGACTTCTGACAGTTTCTGAGGGTAGACCTGTCTGAC
>NW_005230708.1:0-228 GCF_000412655.1 Myotis brandtii
CATCTGCCCGTTTCAAGGGATTGTAGATGTTAAATACGGTCTGACTTAACCTTCCTGATTTAGACCAAAAAAAAAATATTTCCCCAACGCTTCCATTTGCAAAGCCTTTGGCATCTACAGCATCTATTTGTTCCTTATATGGACCCTGGATGGCAGATAGTATCAAGAAGGTCAGG
Source organism: Myotis brandtii (assembly GCF_000412655.1). NCBI lineage: Eukaryota > Metazoa > Chordata > Mammalia > Chiroptera > Vespertilionidae > Myotis > Myotis brandtii. The sequence continues at coordinate 177 of NW_005230708.1, forward strand.
AGGGCCCGACTGGTATGGCTCAGTGATTGAGTGTCCACCTCTGTATGAACCA
>NW_005230709.1:0-228 GCF_000412655.1 Myotis brandtii
TTCATCATCGTTGTTCCCAAAGAACCAGTTCCTTCTATGGGAATCTGAAGACAATGAGTATTGCCAAGTGAACAGGAAAGCCAGGCCTCCTCCAAACGGGGCAATTCTGGAAAACACTTCAGCAGAGGCACCTGGCACCAGCGTCTACAGCAGACACAGAGGCCCAGGAGACCCATGGGGGGTGGGGGGCTCCGAGATGCCCGCTGTCAGGGAGCACACAGTACCTGT
>NW_005230710.1:0-228 GCF_000412655.1 Myotis brandtii
AAAAGGATGGGAATCCCAAATGCCCAACTGTGAGGGACGTTCATAGTATGTTCATATCATGGATTGTTATGCACCCATTAAAGAGATTGCGCTAAAATGAAAAGTTCTTCAAATACTGAATGAAAGAAGTGCAGAAAAGAGGTGGAGAATGTGGAGGTAAAATAACCCATTGCATGGGGATTTACCTGCATGTGCCCAAAAGGTGTCTGAAAAGATACATAAGAAATG
>NW_005230711.1:0-228 GCF_000412655.1 Myotis brandtii
TTATGCACTCATTGGTTGCTTCTTGTATATGCCCTGATGAGAGATTGAACCCACAAACTTGGCATATCCGGACAATACTGTAACCAACTGAGCCAGCAGACCAGGGCCTTTTTTGTTTGCATTTTCAGGAAATACTTTTTCCATTTCTTTATACTTTCAGTGTGTGTGTATCTTTTGCTGAGGTGGATCTTTTGTAGACAGCACATGTAGGGATCTTGTTTCCCTATC
>NW_005230712.1:0-228 GCF_000412655.1 Myotis brandtii
TGCAGGATACAAAATCAATAGATAAGAATCTGCATTCCTATGTATTAACAACAAAATTTCAGAAAGACAAATGGAAAAAAAGTCTCATTTATAATTGCAACAACAACAAAAAATAACTAGAAATAAACTTAACAAAAGGGGTGAAGACTTATACACTGAAAACTATAAGACATTATTGAAAAAAATTGAATCAGACATAAAGAAATGGGAAGGTATTCTGTGTTCATA
>NW_005230713.1:0-228 GCF_000412655.1 Myotis brandtii
TTTATTTGACATTTTGGCAATGGCAAAACTATAAAGATAGTAAGCAGATTAGTGGTTGCCAGTGGAAAGAGGTAAGCATTAAATATTTGAAGCACAGGGTATTTTTTTAGAGCAGTAAAATTATTCTATAAGGTCCTCTAATGGTGACATGTGACACTATTATTTCTCAAAACCTTTAGAATTTTAGAGCATAAATAGTGAACCTCAATTTATGGAAATTAAAAAAAA
>NW_005230714.1:0-228 GCF_000412655.1 Myotis brandtii
AAAAAAGTAAAATGGAGCAAATTTTTACTACGTAGTTAGTACTTTAAAGAAGGAATTTAAGGTTCAACGCAGTGCCAATATTTGTTTTATGTTGCTATCTGAAATTGTGAAATGACTTTAAATTTTATTGGCCACAATTAGGACAACATAGGAACTTAAATACAAACAGAAAATGTCAGCTAAAAACAAAACAAAACAATGAGCAGACGCACACATCTTTGGTGTGTT
>NW_005230715.1:0-228 GCF_000412655.1 Myotis brandtii
TATATGTGAAACTTGCCTTCTATACCTCCTTTTGTTCACTTTCAGGATAAATATTTGAATCCTATATTTAAGGTACCTGTTATTATTCATAAAATTTTATGGTAGTGACTCTGCTTCTCACTTTTTAGTATAAATAAAATCCAAAGATTCTGGAATCTAAGCAGACTCTTGGCTGTCTTGGAGAATCCAGGCCAGCTGATTTTCCAGATAAATTCAGCTCCATGAGTG
>NW_005230716.1:0-228 GCF_000412655.1 Myotis brandtii
TTCTAACAATAAATGCCTCTTGGTAGTAGGTTAATAGACGTCCTTCAGATGCTTTCAGTATTTGTGAGGGAGTAGCCTGGCCTCACCTACTTATGATCACACATTATCTGGCACTTTCTAAGTTGAACTGCATTCTATAGTTCTCAGATTTTAGTATGAATAAAGATCATGTAGGAAGCCTAGTAAGATGAAAATTCCTAGGACCTGTGGTCTGATATTCTGATTTAG
>NW_005230717.1:0-228 GCF_000412655.1 Myotis brandtii
TGCAGCTTTTAAAATGTAATTTGTTTCTCTATGCTCTTCTGCTTTCTGCTTTCATTGTCTTCTTTGTCGACATCCTAATGTACATGTTCTCTTTGGCTCCTATTTCTAGAATGGCCTGTCATTCTATACGCATACTTCAATTCTATCTTCAAAATGTTCCCATTTCTTTCCTCAGAACCCTCACCTATGTGAGCTTCCTTGGCCATCTTCCACTAGGCAACACATGTT
>NW_005230718.1:0-228 GCF_000412655.1 Myotis brandtii
GCCAACGCTCTATCCACTGAACCAAACCAGCTAGGACAAGGACCTTGTTTAAAGTCAAACAAATCCTGGCAGAATCAGGTTTGTGGCCTCCCGGTCTTCTAAAACAATGCTTTCAAAACTATGCTGCATTCCCTCAGTATAAATAACTCTACAGAGGTGTAACCCCAGAGTGGCCTAAACTGGAGTGCCCAACAAGAACCACTGAATGTTACAGCTTGAAGTAGGAAG
>NW_005230719.1:0-228 GCF_000412655.1 Myotis brandtii
GGAGCACCCGGAAAGAGGAAATCCCTCTAATCCCCTCGTCCAGCAATAATCACAGCCGTGTTTGCTGCTTTTCCGTCCCTTTTAAACCTGAGGTGGTGCTAAGTGTGACAGACAATCACTCAAGGGATACACCGCAAGGATTCGAGCAGCACCCCGCACGCGTGTGGAGTGGATGGCCCCTGGGGCCCATCCCCGCAGCCCGGCCTCCATGCGTCTGCTCACCTGGTC
>NW_005230720.1:0-228 GCF_000412655.1 Myotis brandtii
CTTGCTGATATTAGAATAGATTTATTCAGGAAATTAAAAACCTCTTAAAACCAGCTTGGTGTGGAGAATTCCTAGGGGTGAAGAAACACAGATGACCAAAAAAAGGCAGTATGGTGGTATGTAGCCCCGTATAAATGGATTCTAGGGAATTTAGGCAAACCACATGATTTCTCCAAGCCTTAGTTTCTTTGTTTGTAAAATGAGGATAATCGTTCTGATCTTAAGAAG
>NW_005230721.1:0-228 GCF_000412655.1 Myotis brandtii
GGAAGTGCCAATAACAGGTTGGATCAGACTCTGACTTCTACTCCTAAAACCTTTTTCCTTCTACTGGCATAATGTCTTGAGAGTAAGTTTTCTAAATTTTAAGTGGTATATTGAGAAACATATTCAATGAAAAGTCCATAGTAAATAAAAAAACCCTAGAAAAATCTTTAGTCTTATATTCAATTGTAAATAAAAAGTAAAGTTGCTGATCATCATCATCATCACCAT
>NW_005230722.1:0-228 GCF_000412655.1 Myotis brandtii
CTCTATGTCTTCTTTTGACAAATGTCTAATCAGATCATCTGCCCACTTTTTAACTGGATTGTTTGCTTTTTTGTGTTGAGTTGTATAAGTTCTTTTTAAAGTTGGGATATTAGCCCTTATCAGATGTATCATTGGCAAATATATGTTCCTATTAATAGGTTGTCTTTTCATCTTGTTGATGTTTTCCTTTGTGCAACAACTTTTTAGTTTGATGTAGTCCCATTTTTT
>NW_005230723.1:0-228 GCF_000412655.1 Myotis brandtii
AAAAAAAAAAAAGGAATATCAATGTATAACCAGCCCTGCTTCCACCGTTTCTTGGCTGTGTGACCGTTAGCAGGTTACTTAATTTTTCTGTGGCTCAGGTTTCTCACCTGTAAAATGGGGATACTAACAGTACCTGCCTCACAGGGGTTTTAAGAGGCTGCAATGAGTTAATATGTGTAAAATGATTATTAGAACAGTGCTGGTGCCCTGGCTGGTTTGACTCAGTGG
>NW_005230724.1:0-228 GCF_000412655.1 Myotis brandtii
CCCACGTGTGTGTCAAAGGAGAGGTCAGTTTGCGGCAGAATCTGTAAATGCCTGCAAAGCCTAAAGTATTTACCACCTGGTCGGAGGTTTGCCGACCCCTGGCCTAGAGGAACCCCGGGCAGGGCACCCCTTTGTGCCTGAAGCGATGGGTGAAAGTTGGAGTGTTACCCATAGGCTTACACAGAGAGGAGTGGAGACATTCCAGCAGCTGTTAAAAATGACTAACAG
>NW_005230725.1:0-228 GCF_000412655.1 Myotis brandtii
GTGACCCTGCACACGTGCACCACGGGGGTCCCGGCATCTGCTTTTCACGACTCCTGCCAGGGTTTCTGCGGCCCTGCATGTGCATCGCAGGGGCGGGGCCCAGAACCTGCTCTGGGCAGCACTCCTGGATTCGGGCCATCCTGAGGTGCACTGGCCACATGGGACGGGACTCCAGGACTCAGGGCGGTCCCATGGCGCGGGTGTGGAGGGGAGGGGTCCCGAGTCTTG
>NW_005230726.1:0-228 GCF_000412655.1 Myotis brandtii
TTACCGGAATCTGAAGACAGGGGTTGCGCTGGGATGTGGGGTTCCAGGTGACGTGGGTCCTCGCATGTGCTTACGTTTATTTCACTGAGCCTGCGACTGTGGCAGAGGGGGTGCGACGGGGCACAGAGGATAAACACGCCCTGGCCTCATGCAGCTTAACTCCGGGTGAGGAAACAGGACTTGGTCAAATAAACACAGTGATGAATCTATAACTACAGACGGGCTCTG
>NW_005230727.1:0-228 GCF_000412655.1 Myotis brandtii
ATATATATGTAAATAAAGTAATGTTTCCCATTCAATAAGTCACTTTTGGCAATGTGATGTAATTTCTTCTTTTTTTGTTGTATTAAAGCATACATAGAAAAACAGTACTTTCTAATGGAAATTGGAAATAGTTGATGACATGGAAAAAATAAAAAACATTTATTGTATAATGTAGTTCAAGTATCATCCTCATATATAAAAAGCCAGGGGCCGTCATGACCAAAACAA
>NW_005230728.1:0-228 GCF_000412655.1 Myotis brandtii
GGCAATATGGACCCAGCACAGGGAAGAGCAGCCAACACGATCTACACCCTTGATCAACAGGGCATAGAAAAAAGGGACCCACTGGGACCCTTTGCAACCTCCCTACGTGCCAGTCTGCACTTCTTCTTCAACACTAGGACACTTTCTGGCCAGGAATTCATTCTGCCCTTCCGGCTCACAAAAAGTACGGCTTCCACCACAAAAACAATGGAGCCACGGGATCCCCCC
>NW_005230729.1:0-228 GCF_000412655.1 Myotis brandtii
TTGTGTGCTGGTGCAGCACCACAGTGACTTCTCTGCTGTCAGGGACCATGACTTCTTCAGCAAGATCTGGATCTCAGCCGTTGTACTGAGGGATGTCAGAATGAGATGCTCTATCAGACCCTTAGTGGTAGTGAAGACTCCTTATATCCACCCTCCTATATTCTTTAGAGTTCGCTTTAATTTTTACTAGCTAATCCCTTGTTACTCCAATCCTGTTATTGTTAATAC
>NW_005230730.1:0-228 GCF_000412655.1 Myotis brandtii
TTCTAATTTTAGAGCCAACTTCCTCTGGAGCCCAGGAAGCAGTTGCCCAAGGTAAGATAGTAAGTTGTTCTAAATAAAGAAAGATACCATGTTCTTTTGGTGTTTTTCAAAAGGGAACACTTAAGTATTTTCTTGGTTCTATTTGTCAAGCTTAAAAAGCTATTGATACTTAAATTGGGTTGCTCTACTAACCAAATTCAAAGCATTGCTACACAGCTGGTAAAAAAA
>NW_005230731.1:0-228 GCF_000412655.1 Myotis brandtii
GATCTGACTCCTGGCCTAGATCTCCTCCCTCTAGAGAGCCTGCCCACCCCGCCTGGGGGAGTGCTGGTACCGCAGTTTCCCGATGTAGCTGTCCCCGCCTCGAGACAAGTCTGTAGGGTCCACAGAGATGAGGTAATTGGATGTTTTACTCTTCTTTCTTTTCCTTCCCGCCAGGAGGAACACCTTGGGGAAGCAGAGGAAGTTACACTCCAGACCCAGCCTCTGATC
>NW_005230732.1:0-228 GCF_000412655.1 Myotis brandtii
GGACCCGTGGAGGGGGAGGGAATTACTCCCTCTGCAGTGTGACTGTGTTAACCAGACCCTCTTCCTCCATCCTGGGGTCGTGGGAGGGAAGAAAAAGGCACAGAGAGTAAGCTAGCGCCAGGGGCACAGCAGGGGTCACTGTGCGGGCTGTGGATGCCAAGGGAACAAGACCAGACCCTGCCCTGGGGGAACAGACAGGTACACTCATGGGTTCGGCCTGGAGCAAGG
>NW_005230733.1:0-228 GCF_000412655.1 Myotis brandtii
ATCTTTGCCCGAACCCCTCCTCATGATCTTGGGGTTGGCAGGCAGCCCATAAGAAGACCTTCCTGTTTATTTGTTTGTTTTGCTTGTCTACACTCTACATAGGCCTGGTCCCCCATCACAAGGTATCTGAATGTGAAATCTGGGGAGGGGGCTCATAGCTTCAGACACCCTTTCTCTCCCTTGATCCTCAGTTGTGGTGAGCCAGCACGGCCATGGCATACTCAGCCC
>NW_005230734.1:0-228 GCF_000412655.1 Myotis brandtii
CGGACTGGATCACCTCCGCCACGGTCCCAGCGCACACCTCCGCCTGCGGACACGAGAGGAGAGCGCAGTGAGTGGGCCTCGCTGACGGACATAAAGGAGCCGGCTCTCCCGGGCTCCCGGTCACGGCCCTCCCAGACGGGACGCTAACAGGTTCTGGAGATGCTCACCCTCGGAGCCTCCCGCCCACCCTGCCGGGCGTCACAGGCAGTAACTGCGAGCCCCTCTGCT
>NW_005230735.1:0-228 GCF_000412655.1 Myotis brandtii
ATCCCCAGTGTGGGGCGTGCAGGAGGCAGCTGATGATATTCTCTGTATCCATCTCCCTTCCTCTCTAAAAATCAACAAAAACATTAAAACAATAAAATCTGTTAAATAATGAAGGAAAAGTGTGGCTGTGCATTCAGAAAATGTTTTCTCATACTAGCTGTACCATCATGGAATATTAGGGCAGGTTGTGTAACCCACTTCCCCTCATGGGAAAAATGGGAACTGCAA
>NW_005230736.1:0-228 GCF_000412655.1 Myotis brandtii
CGCTGGCATCAGATGGGCAGGTCAGTCTGCCATAGCCAATGGCACTGGCCATCTGACTCATGGAACCATCTCGAGATGAGCGGGACCCACACAGGCCGCTCCCTGGGAGTGACACTTTGGTCAGATGGCTTCGCACATCTGGTCCCATGTGCATTAATACACAGTGCTCAGGGTGTTTTAATTATGGGTTGTTCCCTCAGGCCTCATCCCGGGTAAGTAGATGTTTGG
>NW_005230737.1:0-228 GCF_000412655.1 Myotis brandtii
AAGGGCCAGAAGGTTGAGAACCACTGAACTAGACAAAGAGGAATAGAAACAATATTCCAGGCTCCTGGAAAAAGCATGTGCAAAAGCTGGGTGATGTGAGAGAGAGGGAGAGAGAACACTCCATACGTACACACACGTCTGTGAACATAAGGAACATAAAGCTAGTGATGTCTGTGTTTTTTCTTTCCTTTTTCTTGCATCAGAAAGATGAACTCCTTTCAAAGACTC
>NW_005230738.1:0-228 GCF_000412655.1 Myotis brandtii
GATGTGGACCTTTGTAGTTCTCAAATGAAAGTAGATGGGATTGACCAGAGCCTCTCCTCATTGGTGCACTCTGAATTCCAGGATTGTTCCCTCTTTCCTTGTACAGTGACTCTTAACATATCAAACTCACAGCCATATATTATTCTCCACAAATTCCTCAAAGGCAGAGTGCAAATCTTGAGACTCATCTCTCTTCGATTTCTTTACTAGATCTTGACTCCTTGAGTT
>NW_005230739.1:0-228 GCF_000412655.1 Myotis brandtii
CCATTTAGAATTGAAGGTCAAATAAAGAGCTTCACATGTAAGAAAAAGCTAAAGGAGTTCATTCCCACCAAAACAGTACTACAGGAAATGTTGAAGGGAATTCCAAAGGAGAAGAAAAAGAGGAGGAAGGAAAAGAAGAATGAGGTGGAGGGGGAGGGAAAAGGAGGAAGAGAAGGGGGAGGAAGAAAAGAAGGAGAAGAAAAAGATAGAAAATATGAAGAATAGAAT
>NW_005230740.1:0-228 GCF_000412655.1 Myotis brandtii
GAGACAATGCTCCATCCACCTGTGATCTCTGAGGCCGTTGTGCCAGATGGTGATTCAATGATCAACAAAAACCACATAGTTCCTGCTCTCATGGATTTATAATATAGGGAAAGTATTTACTAAACCCAAAAATGACCACAGTAGCTATTTAAAGGTGTGACAAGTAAAGTAAGAAAAACTCTAGTGTACACTGTGACTATATATAAAACACGAGAACCTACCTAATAC
>NW_005230741.1:0-228 GCF_000412655.1 Myotis brandtii
ATCACTGGCCATCATAAGCCTTCTACTTGGAGAAAACAAAAAATGCACTTGGGAAATCGAGGAACAATGGAAACTAGATCAATTCCGCTTATGGGGCGGCTAAAAGAGCAGCAGAAGCCCTGAGATTCCACCAAAAGATGTCAAGGCTTCAAAATATTTCCAGTAATACTACACAGATTACTGGGGGAGACGTTTATACTCAGGGCTTGCGGGCTACTCTTTCTGTAA
>NW_005230742.1:0-228 GCF_000412655.1 Myotis brandtii
ATCACTGGCCATCATAAGCCTTCTACTTGGAGAAAACCAAAAATGCACTTGGGAAATCGAGGAACGATGGAAACTAGATCAATTCCACTTATGGGGAGGCTAAAAGAGCAGCAGAAGCCCTGTGGTTCCATCAAAAGATGTCAAGGCTTCAAAGTATTTCCAGTAATACTACACAGATTCCTGGGCGAGATGTTTATACTCAGGGCTTGCGGGCTACTCTTTCTGTAA
>NW_005230743.1:0-228 GCF_000412655.1 Myotis brandtii
AAAAAATCAATAAAATATATTAAAAAAAGAGTCAAGATCTAAAAAATCAGTTAGAAATTAAGGTCCATGTTATCATGCATTATATATATATATATATTTTTTTTTAAATTTTATTTTTGCAAGCACAAGAATTACACAATTGCCTTGCCTCAAGGTGTTCATTGTTGTCTCTGGATCACTGACAGGATTAGCATTTGGGCCTTTGCTGTTACTAAGTAAATGGTACCT
>NW_005230744.1:0-228 GCF_000412655.1 Myotis brandtii
AAAACTTTCAACAAAGGAAAAAGAAAATGGAATTAGTCTTGTCCAGGGTTTCTCAGCCTTGACACTGCTGACATTTTGGGCTGTATAATTTTCTGTTTTTTTTGGGGGGGGAGGGGAACTGTCTCAGGCATTGGAGGATGTTCAGCAGCATCCTTGGCCTCCACCTGGTAGATGCCAGATGCCAGTAGAATCTCTCCCACCCCTCGCTGTGACAACCCAAATTGTGTA
>NW_005230745.1:0-228 GCF_000412655.1 Myotis brandtii
CTTGGACATTGTGCTTACTGGCTTTCACAACATAATTTGCACTCTAGCTCTAGGCTTACATACCTTTGTTGATTTCTCACACATCCTCTAAGTCTGGCTTCTCAAAAGGCTGAGAGATAACAGGAATGAAGTACTTTCTATAGCATTGAGAAGATCATCACTAATAGCTCAGCTAAGGTAGCCAATGTCGGCATGCCCAGTCTCCTGTCCTGTATCTCCAGCTCAGCT
>NW_005230746.1:0-228 GCF_000412655.1 Myotis brandtii
GCCCGCATCCGGGGTCTCATTCTCGGCTCCGCCGCATCCCCATTCTCCCGGCTTCCCGCAGCCTGGCGCCCAGAGAAAAAGCCCTAACTATGGGGCCAAACTTTATGCTTTCAACAGGCAGGGGGCTGGGTAAACCACGGAAGGGGGTGGGGGGCGCGCACGCCGTGTTCAGGCATTTTCGGTGGCTGCTTGAACCAGCAGCCCCCGTCCCCTGCCCCCCGCCTCGGT
>NW_005230747.1:0-228 GCF_000412655.1 Myotis brandtii
CCTGTGCCCTGACGGGAATCGAGCTGTGACCTCCTGGTTCCTAGGTCGAAGCTGCACCACTGAGCCACACCGGCCGGCCGGGCTGTCCTATTTTTAAAGAGAGGACCCTGCGTGTTCGTGTGGAGCCCGGTGGCCGCAGGGAGGGGCCGTGGGTACGTGGAGCTCTGCACGCGTGTTTTCCTCTGCGTCCTTCTGCGGGGGCGTGGGGCCTGGGCTGCTGTGCCCGGA
>NW_005230748.1:0-228 GCF_000412655.1 Myotis brandtii
GAACGTAGGGGTGCATATATTCTTTCTGATTGGTGTTAAGGACTTCTTAGGATATATTCCTAGAAGTGGGATCCCAATCTCCTGTTTCTTAACTGTATGGCATCGTACTCTTTTGTCTATTCTCTGTCTCTGTTTCTCCTGCTTAATTCCCCAGTCATTTGTTTTCATCCACTCCGTCTTCTTAATTTCACCAATCTCCAATCTCATATTTGTCCTAAGAGGAAAATC
>NW_005230749.1:0-228 GCF_000412655.1 Myotis brandtii
AAGTAACCCATCATATTTTATTTACCATATTTCTGTTAGTGGAATTTAGCTTCTTTTTTGCCACAAATTATTATTTTAAAATATTCTGATGGGAAGATTTTTGTAGGGTAGACAGATAAATATATTTCTAAGTTATGATTGTATGTTTTTGTTGTACTTAAATTGATTTTTCATGTTCAAAAACATTCTAAAATGTCTGCCTGTGTGTGTGTGCTTATATGAATCTTT
>NW_005230750.1:0-228 GCF_000412655.1 Myotis brandtii
CAGTTCCATGAGGCCGGTGAGCCATCCCTCCTGCCGCGGCCACGGCGCCCCTTCCCATGAGCTTACATCTGCTCCATAAGACAGACCCCTGCTCCACCCGACCCAGTGGCAGGCTCTGCCCCGGGGGGAGGGACAGGCCACGGCCTTTCTCCTCTAACCTCCTCAAGGCTCCTGAGCATCCCAACTCCTGTTCACTCTCCACCTACTTCCTTCCGGCCGAACCATACC
>NW_005230751.1:0-228 GCF_000412655.1 Myotis brandtii
AGATGTAAACAAAAATTACATCTCCAGCCTGCACTATCTGATGTCTCACTGTTGTCAAATAATGTATAATTAATTGACATGAAGGCAAAGTTGCCTTAAAAGAGACCCAAAAGTATGTCGAGTTGAAGAACAATGAACATTATTTCCCTTACCAGTTAAGCAGGGCACTTGCCTCTAGATGGCTACCCAAGTTCCTTTAATCTTATTGTTCCTAGGGCTTTGTTGTCA
>NW_005230752.1:0-228 GCF_000412655.1 Myotis brandtii
ATAGCTCCTGGGGTAGTAAGATGAGTACTCTTAGAAATTGTTTTGTCATTTCCAGGGATTGTTTAGTAAATTATTATTATTTTTTCAAACCTTACGTGGGCCCCGATATGGCCAGAAAGAGTTAATGTAACTTTCCAAATATCCCTTATATAGTCCTAGAGACAGATATAGTCCCAGGAGAAGTGATTTCCAAATTTAGTTTACAAACACAATTAAATAATCTATGTT
>NW_005230753.1:0-228 GCF_000412655.1 Myotis brandtii
ATGTCAGGAATTCCTGATCTGTGTGTGTCGCTCTCTCGGTGGGATAGCCGAGCGACATCTCTCTTATTCTTCAGAGTTTCTCCAAGGCCAGCGTTTCCTGATGCGCATTTTCTCACGTACAGCACTTTCGGAACTGGGCTAGAAAGTGCGAGGGGTACCAGGTCCTGCTAACGGTAGAACCAGTGAGAATGCCAGTCCTCACAGTGAATCCTCATGACACAGCAGCGC
>NW_005230754.1:0-228 GCF_000412655.1 Myotis brandtii
CCTTGCCTAAGAGGTAGGTCATATAAAAGAAAATTAAGTTGTATTTGGACCACATTTAAAGGGAGGGCAAGGGAAGTAGTTAAGGAGATGAGTGAGTATTCAAAGGAATAAAAAAAAAATACAGTACTCTAGATCTGGCCTTTGGTGAAATAAGTCATGGTAAAATAGAATAGATCTCAAGTTATTTTCTCCAATTATCTATACTAATAAAAGAGTAATATGCTAATT
>NW_005230755.1:0-228 GCF_000412655.1 Myotis brandtii
ACAGTTTATCATGACTACATCTTTGAATCTAAATATAGCAATAGCTACAATAAGCATAAAAGATCTACATATTCCAAATAAAATCAGAGATTGTCTGATTTAACAAAAAGAGATATTATTATTTTTTGCATGAAAGTCTTTTTGAAATATAAATACAAATTTATTGTAAAACACACACACATATATCCAGAAAACTATTAAAATAAAACTGCATTGGTTATTATCATA
>NW_005230756.1:0-228 GCF_000412655.1 Myotis brandtii
ATACTGCAGGCAGGGCGGGACAGCGAGAGCTGCCAGCACACCGCCATTCAGGGCAGGCCCGGCCCCACCCCAGAAGCCCCAGGAGCTGGCCCCGCCTTGCTGCCCGGGACCCAATTGGGTCCCGGGCAGCAAGGCGGGGCCAGCTCCTGGGGCTTCTGGGGTGGGGCCGGGCCTGCCCTGAATGGCGGTGTGCTGGCAGCTCTCGCTGTCCCGCCCTGCCTGCAGTAT
>NW_005230757.1:0-228 GCF_000412655.1 Myotis brandtii
GCGGGTCGCAGCCCATCCTCCGTGCTCCTGCCCAGCCTTTCCTGACACAGCCCCTGGTCCCCTGTCCGCCGGCACCCCTGTTCCCACTGCCACCGCTCATACCCACTGGTGGTGCTGAGCGATTGGTACTGGCACCGGGTGCCAGCAGTGGGTGCAAGCAATGGCTCCAGTGCCGGCTGTGGGTGTGAGCCGGGCCGGCACCAGCAGCAGGTGCAAGTGCCAGGCAGG
>NW_005230758.1:0-228 GCF_000412655.1 Myotis brandtii
TAAAGGGCCAGAAGGTTGAGAACCACTGTCCTAGCAGAATGAAAAGAAACTAGCCCATCAACATAAATTACAGCAAAAAAATTTTAAGAACTAAACAGAGCAAAAAATGGGCTGAGAGTCCTGAGATCTCCTGTGTGGGTTCAGGGTCAGAAATGGTGCCCGTTTGTAATGAATCTTAAATTGAAACAGGCTAAATCAGGGGAAGGGATTATTTGCTCCACCATATCA
>NW_005230759.1:0-228 GCF_000412655.1 Myotis brandtii
CAGCACATGCGCCTCCAGGAAGCAGCACTCGAAACTCTGCAGTAGGCAGGAGGCTTCCATGCTTTCCTCCAGTGCCATGATGGGGCAAAGTTGCCTTGTTGCTCCGGAGACGGGTGGAAGCAGGGAGGTGCCCAGAGTAGGTGGGACCAGCCCGAGGTGACTCGCAGGACCTAGGGTGGGGGCAGGACCAGGCGCACTAGAGCTCTGGGTGGAGAGGTTAGGGTGTCA
>NW_005230760.1:0-229 GCF_000412655.1 Myotis brandtii
ACCAAATCTGATTCCTAACAGCTCTGATTTCTTGCTCTTCCTAAATTTGAACTGAATTGCATACAACACTGATTTCATAGATTCATTCTTTTCATTTATTCAAAATATTTAGAGACTGCTTCTTCTATTTATTATATTGTAGTAAAATATCACAATAGGTAAAACTTTACCAAATTCATCAAGGTAAAACTAAATCTGTTAGATGGCATACTTTATAAAAATTATTTTA
>NW_005230761.1:0-229 GCF_000412655.1 Myotis brandtii
TGGAAACTGGGTCTCTTTCTGGTCAGTGTCTCATTCATATTGTCTGCAAGACTTAACAAGTTATTCAACGTAATTATTAATCATTTATGATTGTTATCATTCAAACACCCATCACTTTTATTAAGTATTTCTTTCATATCATTCTCTTTTTTTGTGATTTTTATGATAAGATTTATAATCTGAAGTGGTTGCTTATTTCGCAGACTAATGACAAGTCACATTTTATATG
>NW_005230762.1:0-229 GCF_000412655.1 Myotis brandtii
GCAGAATCTTTTTGTTTTGATGTAGTCCCATTTGTTCTGATTGCTGTTTTTTCTCCTTAGTTTCCTTTGCCCTATGAGATGTGTCCATAAACATATTGCTAAGAGAGATGTCAGAGATTTTGCCACCTATGGTTTCTTCTAGGCTTTTTATGGTTTCATTACTTGCATTTAAGTCTTTTATCCTTTTGAGTATATTCTTGTGTATGGTGTAAGTTGATAGTCTAGTTTC
>NW_005230763.1:0-229 GCF_000412655.1 Myotis brandtii
TCTGTAGGCGGATGCTCTATCCACTGAGCTACACCGGCCAGGGCTAGGGCTCCTTTTAATAGAGAAATCAATGACCCAATGGGTTTTCATTCACAAGCTTCAGGGAAACCAACTGGGGAAAGAAGGGGCCTGGAAAATCACGCAGTATGTTTGTGATTAAAGGCTGGTTAATGCCTTTCCCAGGTTCTGCAGATCCATTATCCTATATAATAAAAGGCTAATATGCAAA
>NW_005230764.1:0-229 GCF_000412655.1 Myotis brandtii
CTTTCCCCCCCCCCCCCAATCCCAAATGTAAAATTGTCTATAATGAGAAAAGTACATTTTATTAGGAAGGAAAGAAAGAAAGAAGAGAAGAAGAGAGGGAGGGAGGAAAGGAGAGAGGGAGGGAGGGAAGGAAAAAGGGAGGGAGGGAGGGAAAGAGAGAGGGAGGGAAGGAGGAAAGGAAGGAGGGAAAAAGAAGGAGAAGAGACAAAAAGAGGAGCCTTTATCCCAC
>NW_005230765.1:0-229 GCF_000412655.1 Myotis brandtii
CATAAAGAGTGTCCAGCAACCGCCAGCACCATTAGTTGGCTGTGCACCCTCAGGTCTCCCCGGAGAACTGCAATTGTCATGGCGTCCGTTCCAACGCTTCTTTCTTTGTTCAGCTCTTTGCCTTTCTCATTTCCACTGTGCGTAAAGTTTACAGTAAGATGCTGGATCTTGGACAACTGGGGCCATTTTCACGTCTGAGCTGGGTCCTGAGGTCTGAACAATGAACATA
>NW_005230766.1:0-229 GCF_000412655.1 Myotis brandtii
CTACATTCACAATCATACCAATAGGAAATAATGCCTCATTTTACAGTATGTATTCTAATCCTCTATACTATATTGTATACTCCAGAAATGCTACAGAGAAGATAGAAAAGAGTTGTGTTTTAGGCATATTATTTTATGTTAATGAAACTGATATTTACATTTTTCTTTCAGAATGTCTAATTGTTTTGCTACAAAGACTTTTAACATTTATACAGTGTCTTCAAATTTT
>NW_005230767.1:0-229 GCF_000412655.1 Myotis brandtii
CAAACGGCACGCTCCTAAAGAACAGTGGGTTGAAAACGGGCATCCGACGGGAAATGAGGACAGTCTCTGAGGTGAGTGAAAACAGGCAAAGGCATGCGAAGGGCAGAGAGAGATGCGTGCTCCCGCCCCAGCTCACTTCCAGCACATCCTCCCCAGGCCCTCGGGGCAGAGGGCTCCTCTGTGGACCGGCTTGGCATCGGAGAACCTCTGCTTAAGGCCTGAGTGTTTA
>NW_005230768.1:0-229 GCF_000412655.1 Myotis brandtii
TTTTAAACATTCTGAGACTCATGAATAAAGTACCTGGACCAAATTTTTGAAATTTCTTTTAAAATGGGATATTCCATGCCTCTTTGCTATTTTCAATAAGCCATAATAACCAGTCTACATCCTTTACATAAATATTAGTTCCTAAACAGTTATACCTGACTAGTGGCCCAGTGCACAAAATTCGTGTACAGAGCAGGGGGTTCCCTCAGCCCAGCCTGCACCCTCTCCA
>NW_005230769.1:0-229 GCF_000412655.1 Myotis brandtii
AAAAAATCAATGAAGTATCCTAGGGTGAGGACTGACAAAAACAAAAACGAATAAACAAAAAACAAAAAGAATATAAGAAATATATACCAAAAGAACAGTTCAATGTCTTTTAAGCACTTTTGTGAAAGCAAAGAAAATCTGTTTGTGATGCCCTTTCACTCTCTCTCCTTTAATTTATAAAATTTTTAAATTTATTGAGGTGACATTGGTTAATACAATTATGTAGGTT
>NW_005230770.1:0-229 GCF_000412655.1 Myotis brandtii
AAAATTTTAACAGCTATTAGCTGTCACAGTGTGTACATATTTTTGGGGACACCTGTATATTTAACAATAAGCAGTTGTTAAATGGAATTGACCAATGCATTTCTTAACCAGTTCACTTACCCATTAAGGAATCTTATAAAACCCTCAGACCCTTTCCTAAGAATGTGCAAACAGAATATTTTGCAAATCATATCAGGGGAGTATAGGTTCTCCATGGGTCCACATACCA
>NW_005230771.1:0-229 GCF_000412655.1 Myotis brandtii
CTGTGTCGCTGGTTTATATGTTTACTGTACTATACTTATATTGTTATTTTAGGGTGTGCTCTGTCTTCTTATTATAAAAAAATGCGCTGCCCTGATGAGTGGCTCAGTTGGTTGGAGTGTCCTCAGTGCACCAAAGGGTTGCAGGTTTGATTTGTGGTTAGGGCTCATACCTAGGTTGGTTCAGGCCAAGGCCAGGGCACGTATGGGAGGCAACCAATCAATGTCTTTC
>NW_005230772.1:0-229 GCF_000412655.1 Myotis brandtii
GGGCCTGGGCAGAGATGAGACAGTGGAGAGGTTGGTTGGCATCAGGTCATGAAGGGTGTTGATCTTCTTTTTTTTTCTTATAAGTTTTCTTTTCTTTTAAAATTGAAAAAGTGGAATGAAATGGTTTGTGGCTGATACTGGAGTGCTCATCCAGCAAAAGAACAAACTCCAAATGTCTGAGCCAGCTGCCCCACCTCCTGGATGTTATGCAACTAAATGTAGGTGAGTT
>NW_005230773.1:0-229 GCF_000412655.1 Myotis brandtii
GGCCTCTAGTAACAAAATAAAAGACTAACTGAAAACACCAGGATTACTTAACTTTCCTAATGTAAGAAGAGATTTGTTCAAAGTGGAATATGCCTAGTAAGGCCTTAATGGTTATGAAATAGTATGCCTGTATACAGGGCGGCACAAAAGTAGGTTTACAGTTGTGCATACACAAAACACAGAGTTTATAATTATATTCTTATTTATTAATTACTAGAGGCCTGATGCA
>NW_005230774.1:0-229 GCF_000412655.1 Myotis brandtii
TTATAAATCAGTCTAGCTAGTGTTCTAGCGCAGAAAATCTGACTCTAAATCTTGTACTCATAACTATTCTCTCTGCCTCTGTGTAGAGATGGGAAAACATAGGTGTTACTTGCAGAGGAAAAGGTACTTCAGTCCCCAGCCCCTTGCTGCCAAATAAGGAGAATCCTGCATCACAGAGCCCACCAACATGGCTCCCCTCCATGGCTGCAGAGCCCTCTGTGTCAAGTTT
>NW_005230775.1:0-229 GCF_000412655.1 Myotis brandtii
TCTTTAGGAGGGGGATGGCCAACATGCCTACCCAGTGTGTCCCACCCAGCACGTCCCACCCAGCACTTAGAGCTGTTGCCACTCATCACCTGTGCTTATCTCCTAATGTGGTCTGGTCAGGTCAATGCCATCTGGCCTCTTCAAGCTCCTCATCCCTTTTAGATAAACTTAGTCAGGTGCCCAGAGCTGACTAATGTTTGCTATGTACATGTGTAGCCTGGTGCTTAGG
>NW_005230776.1:0-229 GCF_000412655.1 Myotis brandtii
CCGCCTCCATCACTCCGTAAAGGTTCTGGAATAGCGGGGCCGCGGGGAATTGGAGGCTGACTCCTTGAGGCTGCCGGTGGAGCAGGATCACTCGCGGGGACGCTCAAGGTTCCGGGGCTGAGGACCGAGGCTGCCCGGGCCAGTGGCGCGCCCAGTCGTCTTAGGGTAAATCTGGCTGAAGAAGGGGCAGGAGGGTTAGAAGGCGCAGCGAGGCCATCTAGTACCAAGC
>NW_005230777.1:0-229 GCF_000412655.1 Myotis brandtii
GCCCCCCTCAGATGCCTCCCCTGTCACACCTATGGCACCCTCAGACCCTCTCATCTCTCAGATCCTCGCCCCTCACCTGGCCTGCCTCCTCTCTCTGACCCAAGACCCTCACCTGGCTTAGCCTCCTCCCTCTGACCCACGCCCCGCCCCTGATGCACCTTCTCTCTGCCCCTCGTCCCTCGCCCCGCTGCCTCCTCTCTGACCCACGCCCCTCGCCCCGCTGCCTCCT
>NW_005230778.1:0-229 GCF_000412655.1 Myotis brandtii
AGCTCCACTACTCCTTGTTGTGACCTTGAATACTTGCCTGACTTTTCTGTCTTTTAGAAAAAAATATATAAATACAAATTAAAAATGAAATGACATTAATAGAAATTTCTCTTTATGAAGAATAATAAGTGCTATTAGTTAGTAGATTACTATAAATAAAAGAGTTTAAACAGTGTCTGGCAAAGAAGAAGTATTTAATAATAGGACTTAGTATTCTGATCTCATACAT
>NW_005230779.1:0-229 GCF_000412655.1 Myotis brandtii
TAAGACCCTTGTTATGATTTGCCAATATATGCATTTTGAAATAGCAGCTTCATTTTTCATGCAACTTCCTCTCCTCTATTTTCTAAGTAACCCAATAGATACTTTTAAAAAGCAAAACAAAACTACTTGAATTAGGAAGAACAGATTAATGCCCAATTTAAGATACATTTAAAGTAGGTCTGTGGGAGCCCTGAACCAAGATGGCAGCATAGGTTAACGCCGGAGTTTG
>NW_005230780.1:0-229 GCF_000412655.1 Myotis brandtii
GAAGGAGAAACTCTTAAGGTAGGCCTCCTATGATGAATGAGATTTGGATAAACAGGGAAAAGAGAAGGGCATTTAAGGTACAGGAATTGATTATAGAAGCCGGAACAGGAAAAGCCAGAGAGGCTAGTGGTACTATAAGGAGACAAAGCTGGCCAGAGTAGAGGATTCCAGCTGGACAATAATGGAAAGTAACAAGGAAGCCCTGGCCGGTTTGGCTCAGTGGATAGAT
>NW_005230781.1:0-229 GCF_000412655.1 Myotis brandtii
CATGCTACTTTGGAAAAAGCAGAACCTCATTTTAAAACAGCCTTGATGTAAGTGTATCTGTATGATTAATTAGAAAAAAAGGGAAAAGAGTTTGCATTGTTTATTGAAATATTTACATTAAAATTATTCTTCTTCGAAAAATTTGGGCTTATTTTTTTGTTTGTTTTTTTAAAAAAAATGTTTTATTTTTACCCTTAGCTGGTTTGGCTCAATGGATAGAGTGTCGGCC
>NW_005230782.1:0-229 GCF_000412655.1 Myotis brandtii
CGGAAATAGGTGTCCCTGTGAGTCATAACCAGGTTTTGTGCACTTGAAGTCAGATGTTAGCAACATGCTCAAATGTGATAGCTGGAAAGTGGGAAATAAAGAATTTAATAGGTCAAATGAATAGGTACATGGCAATTATAGAAGTGGCTCTGAACAGGTCATCTCTCTCAAGTAGCTATCTTACCTAATCCCTCTCTTTTATAACCACACACCTTGAAAGCATCATCAA
>NW_005230783.1:0-229 GCF_000412655.1 Myotis brandtii
GCAATACAACGAATGTCTGTTGAATTGCATTGCATTAATATTTTATGAATAAATGTATCCGTTAACATTCCTTATCTTTGTTATCTATCTGGGATTATTCTCCTTCTCTTGCTCTCCCCTTTTCTGTTCGTTGGAGAAGAACTTATCTTTGGAAATGAGACACACTGAGGTTTGGATTCTGTGCTCTCTACGTTAGCTCTGTGGCTTTGAGCAAGTCACTTGTTTTGCA
>NW_005230784.1:0-229 GCF_000412655.1 Myotis brandtii
TATCGTATTTTCTTTGATTACAAAATCTGCCATTATTGTACACCTAGTACAATAGCAAAGATTTGAAAGCAGCCCCAGTTACCATCCATAGATGAATGGATCAAAATGCTGTGTTACATTTATCCAATGGAATACCACTTGGCTGTTAAAAGGAAGGAAACTTTACCTTTTGTGGCAGCATGAATGGGCTTGGACAGTGAAACAAGACAATCAGAAAAAGAGAAATCCC
>NW_005230785.1:0-229 GCF_000412655.1 Myotis brandtii
TTAGTTTTGTACTATTAATTGGACATTTACAACACCATGTTTAATTCATGCATTCATAAATATCCATTGAGTGCCTACTATATGCTGTGCATTGTGATATAAGAAGTCTAAATACATGTGTGAAAAGTTGTAAACAGAAAGCTTTAGGCATTTTTTTTTAAATACAGAATGCTGTAACCTCATATGAACCTTTTCCTGAATAAGACTTATTTATTTATTTACTTATTTA
>NW_005230786.1:0-229 GCF_000412655.1 Myotis brandtii
TTCACAGATCTGCTGTGAGCATTGAATGATCATTAGCTGTAAGGTGCCTAGAACAGTGTCTTACACACAGCAAATGCTCAAAAAATGCTTCCTGGTATAGGTATGGACATAAACTTCAACCACACTGTCTGAAAAAATCAGATGGTTCCCTGACTACAACTTAAAGATGGACGAATTAGGGATTTTAGGGGGTGTCATCGTAACTTTGGCATGGGTCTCTTCCACTTTA
>NW_005230787.1:0-229 GCF_000412655.1 Myotis brandtii
TGCGGTGTTTACCTATGCCGCCATCTTGGTCTCCAAGTCCGCAAGTTATTTTTCATAAATCTAATTGTAACCACACAGAAAACCGCCAAAACTGAAACATAGATTTAAAAAAGAGGAAACAAATATGGAATATCACCAAATAAAAACAACAGACAGAAACAAAAAAGAAAAGAACCAATGGAGGCACAGAGATACCAGAAAATATGGATAAAGTAGATATAGTAAATCC
>NW_005230788.1:0-229 GCF_000412655.1 Myotis brandtii
TCTTGGTTCCTGGGTCGACACTCAACCATTGAGCCACCCCGGCTGGGCTCTTGGCCCTCGGCATCCTGTCTTCAGAGGCTCCCCCGTTTTCAGGAAAAAGCAGAACTGCCCCGGGCAGGGCGGGCAGGGGCAGGAGGAGGGGCTCTAGTTTTGCTCCTCCCTGGCCCATCTTGGAGGGCTTGCCGGCTGCCGTAGCTGCTGGCGGTCATTTCTGCAGCCTCACTGCGTT
>NW_005230789.1:0-229 GCF_000412655.1 Myotis brandtii
GTTTAAAATACACTTCATTTTCTCAAATTTGAGGTATCAGTTGTTAAAGCGTATACACATTTTTGGGGGACACCCTATATTGTCTTCTTGGAGATACTCTTATTCATCTATTCATTCATTCAGTAAATACTATTAGGTTTTATTTTTATAAACCACTGAAATCACTGTTTTCCTGCTTTTAGTTTTTTTTCCTCTTCAGCTCTTTCACTCAGCTGACTGATGAGGGGGT
>NW_005230790.1:0-229 GCF_000412655.1 Myotis brandtii
AATTTGCTTTATACTCCATCTTCAAAGTTGCTTGTCAGAGTGCCTAAGTCTTAATGGAAATGGTATAGTCTCCTCAAGTTAAATGAATATTTAAAAAGTTTTACAGTCTTTAGAATGTTATGTAAAATACAAAACGTATACGTCCTCGATTTACATCTCATAAGATAACTCCCAGCGTGGTGCCTTCCACAGCGCATCATGTCATGAAATTGAAGGAGATGGGTTTCTG
>NW_005230791.1:0-229 GCF_000412655.1 Myotis brandtii
AATAAAATTAATTTTATAAAAGAACTTTCTACACTGTTTTTATTTTACTTATTTTCAAAACACTCTGGGACAAGCTATTACAGTTTGGTACCAGTCAACTGTCATTCTTTAGGGATTTTTTATGAAGGTATTGGGCCTTGCTGGCTGGCATGCTTTGTGAGAGCCGAGACCACAGCAAATCCTCATTCTCCACCAGGGCCCACCTGCACTGCACTCAGAGCAAAGGCTC
>NW_005230792.1:0-229 GCF_000412655.1 Myotis brandtii
CACAGAAGTACATCCGAGGGAGCCTGTCGTTTCCATATGAAAACGGTTGATGCGCCTTTAAAATAAAGTAGCCCGGGCTGCAGAGCTGGTGTGTTTGCTGGTCACAAATCGAAGGCAGGACGCCAGCCCTCCACGGGGGTTTCTCTGAGCCAACACCACGGACGGAGCCACTGCCCGGGGCACAGAGCTCGGAGAGGCTGCGGGCCTCGGGGGGAGGGGGGGACCCAGC
>NW_005230793.1:0-229 GCF_000412655.1 Myotis brandtii
AGGAAGGGACATGGAGGGAGAGAGAGACATTGATGTGAGAGCACGCCCCCTAGCGGGGATGGAGCCCGCAACCCGAGCATGTGCCCCGAATGGGAATCAAACCCGCAACCTTTCAGTGCACGGGCCGACGCCCAACCCACTGAGCCACACCAGCCAGGGCCGAGAAGAGGGTTTGTCAGGTGTTCAGCACAGTGACGTGACTTGGATTTATTACAAAATGATCCCCACA
>NW_005230794.1:0-229 GCF_000412655.1 Myotis brandtii
ATATTGTTTTGTGACTATGACGACTGTTATCTTGGGACCAGTGGAGAGCCCTTGATCCTCACTTTCAGGGCATGTGTGCTGCTGGCCTGGCATAGCATGGGGGCGAACAAAACCCAAGGTGCCGTTTGTGGAAGGCAGCTTTGTTCTCCTCCATGAGAACAGCAGTTCGAAAGGGTATTGAGCAACTCAGGAAAGATGAGAGAGGAGAGAGAGAGAGAGAGAGAGAGAG
>NW_005230795.1:0-229 GCF_000412655.1 Myotis brandtii
AAAGTGATAAAAAATTATGCCAGGACAGCAGGCATAATGGGGGCTGCCCTAGGGAAGATTAGATGTATAGTCAACTTTTGTTATTAGAAACTTGAGGTACATTATTTTCTGAAGAAACAATGTCAGACATGGATAGGGTCCTGGGATAATCCTTCCTTCTCCTTCCTCTTAAGGTTTTCCTTCAGGACACTGTTGCCTTCACACACACACACACACACACACACACACA
>NW_005230796.1:0-229 GCF_000412655.1 Myotis brandtii
ACAGGGTCAGTGTTGACCCTGCACAGGGCAAAGGCTTAGGCGGCCGGAGGGCTCGGGTAACAGGCATTCCCTCCCCTCTGTTCCATGCCTGGTGCTGAGTCAGGGCCTGGGTGCAGCGATGACTAAGACACGGCTTCTCTGAAGAAGCTGGTGGCCTAGGCCGGTGGTTTCAGGCTGTGGTTCCCAGACCAACAGCCTCAGCACCCCGAGAACTTGTTAGAGCTGCACA
>NW_005230797.1:0-229 GCF_000412655.1 Myotis brandtii
CTGTGACTGTTTTGCCACCTTTGCATTGTCTGCGTATGTTGTGTAGTGAAATATGTGTGTGGGAACCACAGTGAAGTTTCAGGTATCGGCCCTAAAACCTCAGCTTGCATCTTCTAAGAATAACAGTTTTATCTTTCATAATCACAATTTTCGGATACCTGAGGAAAAATTAACAAACATTCCCTAATGTTATCTAAAATACAGTAAATAGTCAGATTTCCCCAGCTGT
>NW_005230798.1:0-229 GCF_000412655.1 Myotis brandtii
TGCCAGGGGTTAGGTTGTAGGGAAGATGGACTACATAGGAGTGTCAAGAAACTTATAGTGATGATGGCAATGCCCTCTGTCTTGATTGTGGTGGTGGTTACAAGACTGTAAGTTTGTCAAAAATTATAGACTGTACATGTAAAAGGGGTGAGTTGAAGCAAGCATCACTCAAGTTCATTGGGATTCCAATTACAAAATACTTAACCCAAAGTAGGAAACTGTTTGTGAG
>NW_005230799.1:0-229 GCF_000412655.1 Myotis brandtii
AGCTAAAAATATTTGCTATCTGGTCCTTTACAGAAAACGTTTGCCAACCCCTGGTCTAGATGGAAATACAGGCGCAAACAAACACACACAAAAAAGTGATGCATACGTAAAGGTGCTGTGAAGTGGGTAAGACAGAGATCTGACCTAGTTCAGGAAGAAACAAAAGGCCTCCCTAAAGAAGATGGTACAGTCGCTAAAATGAGATTGGAATAATCTTAGGAGTTTACCA
>NW_005230800.1:0-229 GCF_000412655.1 Myotis brandtii
GCAGATGAGGAAACTGAGGTCAGTACTTTGACCAAAGTTGAGCAGCTGGTAGGTGGCAGAGCTGGGATTTGAACCCAGGAGCCTGACTCCAGACCCCACACTCTTAGCTGAATGCCATCTGCCCTCCTACTTGTCCCCCACACCCGTGTTCTGCTTTTCAACATGAACTTCCCTCCTGTTCTGCTTCATATGTTTGCTGGTCCTGATTTTTTTTCTTCCCACTGTTTAG
>NW_005230801.1:0-229 GCF_000412655.1 Myotis brandtii
GGGCGGGGAGCGGGGGAAGGAAGGGGGCATTTTGTTACGGCAACTTGAGTGACTGAGACACTGGGCTTCAACCCATGTCTGCCTGACTGCAGCACACCGTCGCTGTTCCGCGAGCCCGCACCTCTCCTTGTGTGATTCCATTACGCTGTTCTGTGGAAGTGTCCCGCCGTAATAGTGAAATAACTCATGACGAAACACATGCATGTTGCCCTGAGAGATCTGTAATCTT
>NW_005230802.1:0-229 GCF_000412655.1 Myotis brandtii
AAAAAAATAAACCTTTAAAATATATAATTTACACTAGCATCAGAAAACATCAAATACCTAGGTATAAATCTAACCAGAAAGATGGGCCAGACCTCCTTGCAAAAAGTACCAGGTGCATGGTTTAGAAGATTTTATATCCTCTTCAAATTGATCTATAGATTCAAAGTAGCCCTAGTCAAAATACTAGCAAGTAGCAGCAGAGTAGGGGGCAATTAAAAACCTGATTATA
>NW_005230803.1:0-229 GCF_000412655.1 Myotis brandtii
TGAGATCTGTAGTTGGTCAGTTGGAGACCCAGGAGAGACAACATGCAGTTCCAACCTGAGTCCGAAGGCCTGAGAAGTAGGAGAATTAATGATGTGAGGTTCTGGGGGGTTTGGGGGGCGTTGGTGGGGGGATTAAGGCCCAAGAAGAGCCAGTGTTCCAGTCCCAGTTCTAATGCTGGAGAAGATCCATGCTACAGCTCAGTTAGGCGGGAGGAGTTGCCTCTCACTC
>NW_005230804.1:0-229 GCF_000412655.1 Myotis brandtii
TGATGTTGCCTCTCTGAGGACCACCTCTGGAGGACTATGTTAAAATTGATAAAGGAAGAAAATGGAAAAAATATTTTTATGCTAGAGTGTTCTGCTTTCTTTCTGAAAAACAGTGAATAAAGAAGGACTAAATGTCCAACTTATGAAAAGAATTTATCATTCTTTTAAGGCAATATTGACAAGGCAGAGGAGTCTCAAAAGTTTTGGTGGGAACTCATGAGCCAGAACT
>NW_005230805.1:0-229 GCF_000412655.1 Myotis brandtii
ACTAGTAATAGCTACAGGGAGATATGGAATCAAGAGAAGATCATTTCGTGTTGGTAATAAAGTAAAATCATATGTGCATGCTGATTAAATTAATCAACAACAAAAAAGGAAAAATGATGATGCAGGAGAGAGATGAGAGAACTGCTGGAATATTATCCTTGAGTAAGTGAGGAAGAGTAGGATAGAGGGAACAATATGGAAGTTGACCTCAGTGAAGATCTTGGAGTGT
>NW_005230806.1:0-229 GCF_000412655.1 Myotis brandtii
TGTATAACTCTGTTGACATGGTTCTACATTTATATTGAAGAAATATTTAAAGTAATTACAAATGAGAAAGGGTAAAAAGATAAAAAAGGGAGATAAGGTTTTCATACTTCACTTGAACTTGTAAAATGATGGCATCAGGAGACTGTGATAAGTTACGTATGTGAATACAGAATATAGAGTAACCACTAAAGATTCTATGCAGCCCTGGCTGGTTTGGCTCAGTGGATAG
>NW_005230807.1:0-229 GCF_000412655.1 Myotis brandtii
TTAACTTCTCTGCTTCCCTTTCCTCGTCTGGGGGTGGCGCTGGGGTTTAGCGTAAACCTGGCCCCTGGCGTATCAGTATTTGTCACTCCTGTCCTCACTGCTCCTTGTCGCGAGCTAGCAGGCGGGGCCTCCGTCAGCCCCTCCGGAAAGGGTGCTGTGTCCTCGCTCTTCTCTCGCGCCCCTCCATCTCCGGGCACCATGGGTGGGGCGGGGGCGTCCCCGGAGCGGG
>NW_005230808.1:0-229 GCF_000412655.1 Myotis brandtii
GTGAAGAAGGAAGTGCCTGCTCTTCCCTTATGCTTTGTTTTAAAAACGGATGCTGGTATTCGATGGCTGCAGGTATTTAAAGACGCCCTGCCTCTTTCTGACGAAGGAACCTTTCACATGGTACCTCCATGCAGCGAGGGCACGGCTCAGCGAGTGAGCAGAAAAGCGGGCCCTGGTTTCCAGCCAGTGGTCCCAGCGGCAGTGTTCCCGCCGGCCAGCAGGTGTCACT
>NW_005230809.1:0-229 GCF_000412655.1 Myotis brandtii
AGGAGAAAAGCCTTATCAATGTAGTGAATGTGGAAAAACTTTTACAAATATCAAGGGTCTCCAATGTCATCGGAGAGTTCACACTGGAGAAAAGCCTCATAAATGCAGTGACTGTGGAAAATCTTTTATTGCTAGGGCTACACTACAATATCACCAGAGAGTTCACACAGGAGAAAAGCCTCATAAATGCCGTGAATGTGGGAAATCTTTTACCCGTAAGTCCTACCTT
>NW_005230810.1:0-229 GCF_000412655.1 Myotis brandtii
GTGGACATTAATCCACAAGCCACCCTAAAACCTAGGGCTTCAGGCATCAGTTGCTCCTTGATCCATCCCCAAGGGAAGCCCTCCTGACTCTCTTCCCCAGGATCAGCTCCTGAGACCATGAATGAGGTCGGATCCCCACTCTACAAATTCTTATCTCCTGACTCACCATCTTTGTTTCCAATCTCACTCCAATTCCTTCTTGTCTCCATGGTCATCTTTTTATGAAGCC
>NW_005230811.1:0-229 GCF_000412655.1 Myotis brandtii
CTGGTTGCCTAATGCATCCCTAGTGGGTTAGAGTTAGCTCCGTAGTGCATTATATGATTAGGGTTGACAAGTCTAGGGGAAGTACACTGGTAAATGCCACTAGAGGCTTCACTTTTTTTTTTTAGTATTGATTTTATGCCTTTCAGAATTAGAAGCACTGGTGTTCTTTTTGTTAATTCATTTCTGACAATATAACACCAGAGGCTGGAAAATGTTAAAAGAACACAAA
>NW_005230812.1:0-229 GCF_000412655.1 Myotis brandtii
TCCCGGTAGCGGTGGAACTAGGTGGTGATGGGAGGTGGTCAGGTCACCCTGCAGGGTCTGAGACAAGGACTAAGGCAGGGGTGGGCTTTAGGAGGAGGCCTGCTCCCGCCACGTGGGTGCCTGTGGTGGAGGGGAGCACGCCAGGTGTGCTCAACGCTGCTCAGATAAAGACATTCTGCCTCAAGGGCCCAGCGCTCAGCACATTTTTCTGTGCATTAAATTCACTGAG
>NW_005230813.1:0-229 GCF_000412655.1 Myotis brandtii
AGTGATAGCTAGCTATGCTGGTGAAGATGTGGAGAAAGTGGAACCATCATACTCTGTCAGTAGGAATATGAAATGGTCAAAAACATTTGGTAGTTCCTCAAAAAGTTAAACTGAGTTAACCTATGTCCCAATAATTCCAGTAACCGATGATAGATAAACAAAAGTCAAACATCCATACACTACATTATCCCGCCATAGAAGGAATAAAGTACAGATACATGCCACGTGG
>NW_005230814.1:0-229 GCF_000412655.1 Myotis brandtii
TACAATTGTCTCCTCATATACAAAAGATTGCTATTTTAACTCCTGTAGTGGATTAAATAGTGGCCCCTCTAAAAGAGATGTCCATATCCCAACCCCCAGGACCTATAAATGCATGCTAGTTGAAAAAAGTCTTTGCAGGTGCAATTAAGGATTTTGAGATGAAATCCTCCTGGATTCTAGGAGTTGGCCCTAAATCCAATGACAAGTGTCCTTATCAGACACAGTAGAG
>NW_005230815.1:0-229 GCF_000412655.1 Myotis brandtii
ATAACTTGAAAGCAGACAGAGGGAAAGAGAAAAAAAGGGTCAGCAAGTGGATGGAGGCCAGCGGGACAGGAAAGGGCTGGGAGCTGGGAGGTTTATGTGTCAAACAGCTTTTTTTTTTTAAAAAAAAAAATTAAGTTTTTAATTTTGTTTCAGAGAGCTGGACAAGGCATCTACATTCTAGCACATCTTTCTATTTTTAAAAATATTTTTGTTGATTTCCAAGAGGAAG
>NW_005230816.1:0-229 GCF_000412655.1 Myotis brandtii
ACCTGTCTCCACCATCAGTGCCCCTGGCCAATATATTCACCGTTAGTGCTATTAAGCACTCTATTTTCCTTATGGACACCTTTTTCCTGTATCAAGATGCTCAAGAATGATTGTATTTTTTTAATGCTATATTAGTATTCCCCATGAATTGGGCAGGAGGGTGGACCAGATAATCATAAAATACCATTTTCTTCTAAAACACTCTAATTTCATGATTCTGTGATTTTTT
>NW_005230817.1:0-229 GCF_000412655.1 Myotis brandtii
TTTCAATGTGCACGAATCCATGCACCGAGCCACTAGTGAGGAAATAAGTTTCCCAACTTATTTGGCCACAGCTATCCTTTTTATTCCCTCTATAGAGAAGTGCATATACTTAGTGTTTTATGGAGTTCAGATAGCTAATGTAGCCCAATATTCTTAAGATCTGAATTGCAATGTTCAGAAAGCTGAAATTACTTGTTTAAGGTCTTACAATGTGCATTTAAAAGGAAAA
>NW_005230818.1:0-229 GCF_000412655.1 Myotis brandtii
CCCGGCCTTCCTGGACCCACGGAGTCAGAATCTTCGTTGTCACGGGTCCTCCGTGACCTGCCCGCATTCTAGACCCTGAGGAGCAAGGGGTGCAGAGGGGGGACCCGGACATGGCACCGTCCTCCTCTCTCCACCTGACCCTGCTAGGCGACACAGTCCCCGCCTGCGGGAGGGGCGGCTGGAGCGGGAAGCGGGTTCCAGAATCACCCCCCACCGCCCACCCCCCAGC
>NW_005230819.1:0-229 GCF_000412655.1 Myotis brandtii
AATAAAACATATTTAAGCACAACTTATTATAGATAATTATTTCATCATTGCTCAAGCGAACAAGGCTTTACCAATTTTCACACAGGACTGCAATACAAGTTACATATACATGGATTGAAAAACAACTTTGTTTCATTACTCTTTAGTAGCTTACTGTCATTGTCATTCTTACAAAGATAGTTTTATTTTCTTAAGCTCAAGAACTGTGCCTTTGACTCCCACACATTTG
>NW_005230820.1:0-229 GCF_000412655.1 Myotis brandtii
GACTTTCAGGCTCTGGCTGTGATGATTGGAGGAGCAGCGACGCCATTGACTGAGACAGGACAAGCAGAGGCCAGAGGCCAGCACTGTGCTCCTCGGGCAGCTGTAGCTGGGTCTGGGCATTTGGGGGATTTGTGCAGTTGAGGCCCTGGTTGGAGATGTGGATACAGGGTCCATCAGCCTGTTTGGGGAGCGGGGAAATCCTTCTAGAGGAAATATGTCTCAGATTGAG
>NW_005230821.1:0-229 GCF_000412655.1 Myotis brandtii
CACGTGGAGGAAGAAGCTGTTGACGCAAGTGATTTTGAGAATGCCAAGCACTGGGGTGGTCATGATCCTTGTTTACACACCGTTTCTACAAACCTAAGCTAAATGAGCAAATACTTATGCTGCCTTACCACCATAAAATGTAGTTTCTAGGTTGTGTATCTGAGGATGTGTGCTAAATAGGGTAAAGAGTTATCCTGCAATATTTAGAGGGTGTTTTTTTAACAATCAT
>NW_005230822.1:0-229 GCF_000412655.1 Myotis brandtii
GAGGCTCGGCCTCTTGGCTCCAGCAGAACGTGGGTCTCGGCACCATGCTCCATGCACCTGGCACCTACCGGTGTGCTGCCCTGGAGGTTGATCTGCTCTAAGGCACTGTGTCTAAGGCCTGTGTCCTCGTTCTGGGGCGGGTGGCGCTGGGCACAGCACCTGGCACACAGGGCGGGCTCACAGATGCCACCGTTCATGAGCTTCCCTTTTAGGTTGAGACACAAAGCCA
>NW_005230823.1:0-229 GCF_000412655.1 Myotis brandtii
TGGAGAATTTATGATTTTCAGGTCTAGTAGACTTAAAAATATAGAAAATTAACATTAACAAAGATGATTTGATATAGATCTATATGTACATATAAATAACTTTGCATTCTTTAGAACAGGGATGGAGAACATCCGGCACATGGGCCCGTATAAGGCCCAGGAAATCATTTGGTCTGGCCCCACCAAGGTATGAGGGGTGAGTTAATTAACTGTTTGACCAAATACAGCA
>NW_005230824.1:0-229 GCF_000412655.1 Myotis brandtii
GCAAAAAAGAAAAGGAATTAAGTTGGAGAGTGGAAAAGTAGGAAGAGGTTTAGTATGCCAAGAAAGGAATCTTTATTTTATTTGAAATACAAAGGAAAGCTACAGAATGGTTAGGGCAGAGAAGTGACAGGATCTCATTTATGTTTTAAAATAACGACTGCTGTTTAGAAAATTGGAGGAAAGCAAAGATTAAAACTGTCTTCTATATTACCTCCCTTCTACCTTATTA
>NW_005230825.1:0-229 GCF_000412655.1 Myotis brandtii
CTGTAAGAAATCAACCGAAGGACTTGTTTGCATGCATGTTAGCATAACCAATGAATGTGTACACTGGGGCGATTGGGGCTTGTCCTGGGGGTGGGAGTAGCCGGGGAGGGGTCAATGGGGGGAAAAGGGGACACATGTAATATTTTAAACAATAAAAAAAGAAATTAAAATAGAAAAAAAAGAAAGTAGAGGGGAGTTCCAGAGCTTTGCCACCCCAAATGTGCCTTTT
>NW_005230826.1:0-229 GCF_000412655.1 Myotis brandtii
ACCCTCCCCAGGCCCCAGGGATAGAAGGTCCCTTCATTCAAAACTGTCCTTCCCACCAACTGTCCCCAAAATGTCCTGTGTGCTGTGTCCTGGTCCTGGGATGGGGGGTGGGGGGAGCTGGGACAGGCCTGGTAGGGGTTCCCTGAGGGAACCCAGGAACCACCCGGCAGAGGGCACCGACTACAGACAGACGTGTGGGTTTCCAGCTGAGGGCGCCCAGCAGACCCTG
>NW_005230827.1:0-229 GCF_000412655.1 Myotis brandtii
CCCATTTTGTTGTTCTGTTTCTCTTACCCTATTCCTGTTTTAGATTTTACCTATTCCTTTTTTTTCTCTGTTAAAAAAAAATCATATTTATATATCTAATTTCTGACTCCCTGCTCTAAGTACAAACACACCTCTCACTTCTCTTTCTTAACTATCCATTTTTTTTTCTTTTTTCTCTCTTCCCTTTCCTTTGTTTTTGTTTGTTGTTGTTTGTTTTGTTTTTTTTTTT
>NW_005230828.1:0-229 GCF_000412655.1 Myotis brandtii
GGCCTCATAGAATAAATTGGGAGGTATTACCTCTTTTCAATGTTTGGAAATGTTTCTGTAGAATTTTCTTTCTCCCTTTTTTTACTCAATATGCTTTTATTGATTTTTTGAGAGAAAAGAATGGGGGAGAGAAAGAAACATGGATGAGAGAGAGAAACATCAATTGGTTGCCTCCCCACACACGCCCGTCTGGGAATCGAACCCACAACCTAGGGATGTGCCCTGACAG
>NW_005230829.1:0-229 GCF_000412655.1 Myotis brandtii
CTGGTGATCTCCAATCATGGGCAAGGCCCTTAACTCATATTCTTCTAAGTAGTGAAGGGGTAAAGGG
The DNA here is from genome assembly GCF_000412655.1 of Myotis brandtii. Classification (NCBI taxonomy): domain Eukaryota; kingdom Metazoa; phylum Chordata; class Mammalia; order Chiroptera; family Vespertilionidae; genus Myotis; species Myotis brandtii. Next base: position 68 of record NW_005230829.1, read on the forward strand.
GACAGAAGTTTCTTATGAGCCTGCAGGCTCTTGCCTATTCAGCTCAAAATCATTCACATACCAAAGTGGCACATTTAGGGGAAGCTTCTTCTGAACACCTACACAAGAATGGAACAAAGGGCCCAGCCAATGTGGCTCAGTGGTTGAGTGTCATCCTATGAA
>NW_005230830.1:0-229 GCF_000412655.1 Myotis brandtii
GAAGGAAGAAAATAAATAAGTATAAACACATCCACTGCCTTTTTTTTTATTCACTGTGGTTCTTGAAAACTTTAATAATGAAAACTCTCAAAGAGTGACCACTTTTACATTATCCATAATGTGTGTGTTTTTAAAGACTACAGAACACATGTTGTTAGGGACGCAGTTTATTTGTAAAACCTCGGCCTTCAGTTGTACTACCTTCATTTCAGAAGAATTAAAAAGTGAT
>NW_005230831.1:0-229 GCF_000412655.1 Myotis brandtii
GGACCCGGCCCTACAGAGCGTGGCTGGGAGACAGACGGGCTCCTGGCATTAGCCACGGGTATACCCGGGGGCCGCTCCAAGTCAGGCTTTGTTCCCGAGAGCACTCGTGGCGCTTCCCTCCATCCTGCGGCCCCGCTCGTCACTCCACTTTTTCCCAGGAGAACGAGTACCGACGCAGTGACCTCCACTGGGACCGCTCCCGGGGTCCGGAGAGCCCACGGCCCTTGGC
>NW_005230832.1:0-229 GCF_000412655.1 Myotis brandtii
CACAGATTTTAAACAGTTATCTAGTGTCTATTATAAAAACCCAGTTTTTATTTTTTTTTAAAAAGAATAATTCTGACACTATATGTCTTTTTTCCTGATAACCTTCAATCATTATTAACTTAAATATTTTAAAAGTAAGTAGTTAAAAGTTTATTTATTGATTTGAGAGAAGGAGAGAGAGGGAGAGAGAAGGAGAGAGAGAGAGACTTGTTGTTCTACTTTATTTATG
>NW_005230833.1:0-229 GCF_000412655.1 Myotis brandtii
TCCCAAATGGGGGCTGATTTCTGTCCGATTTCCTTAAGTTTTCATTCTTTAATGCTGCTTGCATTCCTTTATCCCTCCTGATGTCCTGCCTTCTTCCTACCATCCTTATCCCTCCCAGTGTCTAGTGCTCTCACCTCCACCCTCTTCCCTCCTGGTATCCCGCTCCCTTCCTGCGTCTTATTTGCTCCCGCAGATCAGTTTCTTAGAGAACAGTCACATCTCTCGGATC
>NW_005230834.1:0-229 GCF_000412655.1 Myotis brandtii
CTCTTGCCTGATTACTCTGGCTAGGACTTCCAGTACTCTGCTAACAGTGGTGAGAAGGGGTATCCTTGTCTTAGTCCTGATCTTATAGCAAAAGCTTTCAGTTTTTCAACATTGATGTTATTAGCCGAGTGTGCATCATATATGACCTTAATCATGTTGAGGTACATTTTTTCTACACTCATTTTATTGAGGATTTTAATCATAAATGGGTGTTGCATTTTGTCAAATG
>NW_005230835.1:0-229 GCF_000412655.1 Myotis brandtii
TGGGAGCACGTGTCCCCCCCAAGGGCACAGACAGCACCGCCCAAGGACGGCCCCTCACCCCGCAGATCAGGAGGCGGCCCCTCCCCCCTGCCCGGTCCTGCGCGTTCCTGTTCCTTCTCCTGGGCTTGCAGGGAGCTGGCCCCGGACCCCACGCTGGAGGCCACCCTGGCAAAGAAAGGGGGAAAGAGCGAGGGGGGGGGTGGGGGCCGGGCACCCCCACTTCCCGGCC
>NW_005230836.1:0-229 GCF_000412655.1 Myotis brandtii
CAAATGAAAATCCTGTGCTCTGATCCTTCCAAAAGAAGTGGTTTTGTCTCTAGCAGGCCCCATCTCTTCCTGGTGAATATAAGCCTCACCACTTTTCACCACTAGATGCTACATGGCAGCTGTTCCCAGCTCTGGTGCTTTGGACTGGGGAGCCCAACCTGGGTGCAGGCCTCACTCCTCTCAGGAGGAGACCACCACAGCCAAGATATCACTCCACACCATTGGCTTG
>NW_005230837.1:0-229 GCF_000412655.1 Myotis brandtii
AAGGCTGCAGGCAGCCCTTTGGGGCTGGGGGCCACCCAGCAGCTCATGATACAGGGACTCTGCCGGGAATTTCAGTGGGTGGGCTGCTCTTGCCGACTCTCACAGGACTGATTGCTCCTCCAGGCAGCCTCACTGTCCATATGATGCACCTGCAGCCTGGCTGGCCGTGTAGTGAGCAAACACAGTGCTGGCGCCACACAGGCCTTCTCCAGCTACCACTGATGGCCCG
>NW_005230838.1:0-229 GCF_000412655.1 Myotis brandtii
TAAATGGGCCCTTCTCTTCATTATTGAGAGCTGCCTGCCAGAGTTGCATGTATATTCATTCTACATTTTTTTCTACTTGTTTAAAATTGAGTTGATTTGTTACCATAAACCCCCCACCACTGAATATAGAGAAATAGAAGCTAAAAAGAGAAAAAAAAGAAAGAAAAGAAAAACAAACACACACACAAAAAAACACCATAAAGCAAAATTTTGGTTTAAACTCATTGTA
>NW_005230839.1:0-229 GCF_000412655.1 Myotis brandtii
CCAGAGGTATAGCAGCTGGCATTAGGGATGAAGATAGGAAATTCCTTTGTAGAGGTTACATTCAAGAGGGGAATAACAATAAGCAAGAAAGCACGTGCATAATAATATTTCAGATGTTCATAAGTGCTGTGAAGATAAGGGAGTGGAGTGTTGGGGGGCAGAAGTCAAGAGTGAGACTATTTTAGGTAAAACGGTGAAGGAAGCCCTCCTGGGAGGAGGCATAAGAGTA
>NW_005230840.1:0-229 GCF_000412655.1 Myotis brandtii
GGCATTAGGAAGGTTGAGAACCACTGTCCTAGGAGCTCTGTGTCCAGAACCAAGGCCAAAGACTGAATATTAGAACAAACAATTCTCCTAGCACGCCTGTTTACAAGCGTTTTAGGAGCTCTGCGTCAGGAACCGGGGACAGAGACCTGCATATGTATAACATATACAATATAATATACATCTATAATTATTTCACAGGGAAGTCATTGATGATAAATCACAAGCATAA
>NW_005230841.1:0-229 GCF_000412655.1 Myotis brandtii
TTTCACTCAAATATGCAGAGATTTGATGAAGGGGGATATCCTGCTGCCTGACTATGTTGGTGAGCAGAGAGCTCAGCCTGAAGCATTTGGAATGAAGAATACTGGTGGTAGCAGCATCCAACATGGCCCCAGTGAGCTATACCTCCTGGTCCTCAAGCTTTTGTATAAGCCCTCCCACATTGCACCAGGGCTGCCTGTGTGAGCAATACAATACTGTAAAAATGACGAC
>NW_005230842.1:0-229 GCF_000412655.1 Myotis brandtii
GCACATATTAATCTAAGTTTAGTGGTTTGCATGGCAATTGTATAAAAAAGTTAAGAGAGCTGTGGGAGTGAGGAATCATTGGGAAAAAAACATGGTTCAATTGGAATCTGTTCTGGATGAAAAAAAATACGACTTAATATATAGAGCACCCTATACTACCACAATAACTGCCTATTTATTTTCTGCCACTGGCCCCCATCTATAATAATAAAAGTGTAATATGCTAATT
>NW_005230843.1:0-229 GCF_000412655.1 Myotis brandtii
ACCCCCACCCCAATGGGGGCATGGCTAGCCTGCAAACCACCCGTGGACCCTTGCCCTGGCCGACCCTGCCACCCAGTGGGGACCCTCCCTCCTATCCGGGGCCCCCATCAGGGTAGGCTGGCTGGCTCCCACCTGTGCACTAGGCCTTCATCCTATATAATAAAAAGTTAATACACAAATTGATTTTAACAGCAGAACGACCAGAATGACCGCTCAACCAGTCACTATG
>NW_005230844.1:0-229 GCF_000412655.1 Myotis brandtii
CTAAGGATGTCCGACTGCCGGCTTAGGCCCGCTCCTCCTGCGAGAGGGTGCTGCCTGGGCTCCCCCAGAGTGCATGGATTTTGTGCACTGGGCCTCTAGTTTATGATAAAAAGGACAACTATAAACATATTTGAATAAAACGTCTATGAGCACAGAACAGAACAGATGAGTCAGCATATAGAATATGGCTTCATTTACATAGGTGTGCATCTATCACTTGTTCAGGATC
>NW_005230845.1:0-229 GCF_000412655.1 Myotis brandtii
GAGCCAAACCGGCCGGGGCCAACCTCGCCACTTTTTCTGTGGGCGCCTTCCTGGCCTTGGAGATTGTGTCCGTCTGTCTGTCCGTCCATCCCCACAGGCACAAAGCCAGCCCCCCATTCCCCCCAATTCTGGCTTTTTCTGGGTCCTGAGGTCCCTACGAATAGGGTGCAGGGTCCCTCCTGATTCCTGGGCAGCCGGGTGCCTCCGAGGCCACAGTCCTGGAGGCAGG
>NW_005230846.1:0-229 GCF_000412655.1 Myotis brandtii
GTTACTGAGACTCCAGAAAAAGTAACTTGCACAAGGCTGTACTGTTGTTATTAAAATTCAACATAACTGAGATTTGCACCCACGTCCCTCAGACACCAGAGCCCTCTGCATGCTCTTTCCACCAGCTGCTCTGCCTCCAAGGCTGTCTTATTTGAAGCAGTGGAATTTTTTTTAATAAACACTTCAGCCACGTACAAAAGTCAAGGGTTAATTAACATTTGTAGGATCA
>NW_005230847.1:0-229 GCF_000412655.1 Myotis brandtii
AACCTTATCAGGGACACACTGGATATTTGGCAAGCATCGGTCCAGTAAGGCGGAAGTCTACACTGCCTGCACTGGGTCCGTGCCTGGCGCGTGGAAGGTTCCATAACTCCCTTACTCCTGGACATGATGCACTTGGTACTGACTTTCTCCTCTTGCCTTTGTTCACTCTGAATGGTGGAATTTTCAACCTAGTTCTTATGAGCCATTTTTTCCTCTCAAGAACCTCAAT
>NW_005230848.1:0-229 GCF_000412655.1 Myotis brandtii
TCCGCAGGCCTACGCTCTATCCACTGAGCCACACCGGCTCAGGCACAATATATTTTTCTTTCAAAAAAAGCAAGGGTTCCCGAGCGTGTCTGGATGGGCCTCAAGTTCCCCTCCTCTGCTTCCTTCTAACTGAGCAGTTTGCATCTGGCCGCGAGCACGAAACATGGTTAACTAATCCTGAACTTCTGTATTCAGCCCGCAGCGTGGCTTCCGGTCCCGCTGGCCCCCC
>NW_005230849.1:0-229 GCF_000412655.1 Myotis brandtii
CGTCAAGAGCCTCCCTTTCTCAGCCCCCAGCAGGGGAGACTGAGGCCCAGAGCAGACACCCCAATGGGGCTGGTATGGAAATCTGGTTCTCCCGGCATCGTGCCGCTAAACTAAGCAGCTGATACTTATTGGTGCTTACTGCATGGGGGCCCAATGCTCTGAGCTTTCAATATATGATCGATCGTGTTTGGTTTTTACAGCAAACTGATCAATTAAGTACCTTTATGAC
>NW_005230850.1:0-229 GCF_000412655.1 Myotis brandtii
GTTGACAAATAAGCACATGAAAAGATGCTCAATGTCATTGGTCGTTAGGGAATATTAAAGTTGAGGTGAGACGTCACTACACGGCCTTTAGAAAACAGGTTGGAAGTTTCTTAAAAAGTTAAACATAATCCAACATCTGACTCAACTACTCCACTCCTGCATATTTACTCAAACTGAATGTTGATTTCTTATTGTTTGAATGATTCTTTCATCAGAGTGTAAGTGTAAG
>NW_005230851.1:0-229 GCF_000412655.1 Myotis brandtii
TGTCAAAGAATATTCTTCATTGCAAAAATACTTTTAATATATTTATCCCTCCAAAGCCATCAAGGAAAATTGGATTCAATTATTTTTCTAATTTTAGCACCCCAGATACAGAGGCAGATTCATTGGCACTCATGTCAAATAAAAACGTGGCCTAACATATTTTTCAAGAGACACTTGGAGTTTAAATTGGCGGTAAGTTTTCTAAAAGGTTTTCCTTTTTATGTTAAAT
>NW_005230852.1:0-229 GCF_000412655.1 Myotis brandtii
GGCCAGGGGCTTAGGGCCTGGGCTTTTTACCATCATAACCAGGAATGGAGTCACTTGGGGTGGTGAGGTGCTGAGGACACTTGGTCAGTGGGCCGAGCTGAGGTGCTGGGGTTTGAACAGCGCCTCAAGCCTGAACAGCCTTTTCTGTTCCTGACCCCAGGTAGGGTATGGGGAGAGGTCTGACCTTTGGCACCTGCCTTTCTGCTCCCCCTTTCTCTCCCACACTTCA
>NW_005230853.1:0-229 GCF_000412655.1 Myotis brandtii
AATACCTTTCAGAATTTTTGTGTGTGTGTTGTTGATATAGATAATTTTATATTTTATTATTTTTTTTCTGAAAATGTTCTTTCAGAAGAAAATTTCACTAGTTTTAAAATTCTAGGTTAACCGTTTTGTTTTTCAGCACTGAAGATATCATTTCAATATATTCTGGCTTCCACTGTTGCTTTTGTGAAGTCAGTTGTCAAATTGTGGCGCCTTTGAAAGTAAGTTTTGA
>NW_005230854.1:0-229 GCF_000412655.1 Myotis brandtii
AGAGAGAGAGAGAGAGAGAGAGAGAGAGAGATAAGGCTCTAACCAGCAATCTTTTGGTGTATGGGATGATGCTCCAACCAACGGTGACACCTGGCTAGGGCTGACAATGCTATTTTTTAACAATGAAAAAATATCACTGAAAATCTTTATGACCCACAGAGTGGCAGCTTCTGACTTGGGCCCCAAGAATCCCCATCTCCAGTCTTCTTGCCCTGTATCATGCCCTCCC
>NW_005230855.1:0-229 GCF_000412655.1 Myotis brandtii
ATCCCAAAGACAGTCTTCTACAGTTTGATAAGCACATTGCTCTAGAGCTGCACTGAGATAAAATGACAGTCTTGCTTAATTAGAAATAGAAACCTTTTAGAAAAGCTCTGAGTGCTACCTACTGTGCCTAAGCTGATCTGAAGACGTAGGTATAGCGGCAGACTGTAAAAGACGCAGGGAGAGGGAAACCAGAGAGGCACAGTGACCAAGAGTTGAAAACTATTGCCAG
>NW_005230856.1:0-229 GCF_000412655.1 Myotis brandtii
GGTACCTCAGGGATCTATCTTCACTCATTTTCTAGATGTTCTCTTTTAGTCTCTAAGTTTTAAATAAAAAACCTTAACTTGGAATATAATAGACACCTCAAATTTTGCATGCCCAATAAAAACCCTTGATAGCTTAACCCAAACCAGTTCCTCTCCCAATATATTCATTCAATTATTCATTCATTCACTTCAGTTCACACTGATGCTCAGTCCAAAGTCCTGGGTAGGC
>NW_005230857.1:0-229 GCF_000412655.1 Myotis brandtii
CACCTGCTGCTGGCACTGGCCCCAATCGCTCTGAGCCATCAGTGGGTGTGAGCGGGATTGGTGCCATCAGTGCATGGGAGCGGCAGTGGCAGGAGTGGGGCTGCTAGCAGACAGGGGTCCAGGGCTGTAGAAGGATGGGCCAGGCAGGGCATGAAGGATGGGTCGAGACCCACCCCTGTGCCTACCGCAGCATCACAACCCACAGTTCCTTTCAAGGTGCACAAATTTG
>NW_005230858.1:0-229 GCF_000412655.1 Myotis brandtii
GAGACTCACCTGGCGGTGGGCCGTCTGCTCCTCCTCACCAGCCACAGCTCACGCCGGCATGGCCAGTGTGGCCCTGACATCTCCCTGGGCCAGGCCAGGTGAGTCATGGACCCTGAGCCCCTGCGATGGGCTCGCTGCCCGTGCGCCTGGCCCGCCATAGGCGGCAGCAGGTCTCAGCGCCTCGCCAGGGCCCTGTCTCGCCGGGGAGAGAGGCCAGGCGTCCAGGTGG
>NW_005230859.1:0-229 GCF_000412655.1 Myotis brandtii
TAGCTCCCAGGACATAGTCCTCGGGGGCTGGAGAGGGAGCCTGTAGACTTCCTCTGCTTTCCAAGGACACACCACTGGGGTCTGGGGGCTTCTTCATAGAGCCACTGGGTGACATGACATCTGTGGGGAGATCCAGCATCTTCTCCCTGGGACTGCCTTCTCCCCATGCCCTCTCACGGGAGGTATGAGCACCTGTCTCCGACCACCACCACCCGAGCATCTGATTCCA
>NW_005230860.1:0-229 GCF_000412655.1 Myotis brandtii
AATTTCCCTCTTTCATCACTGGACTCTTAATAGTCCCACCCACCCCCATGGCTACTTGCCCTACTCCCATAGTTACAAGACTTTTAATGTTGTACATGGAGCTCAGCTCAAAACTACATTTCCTTTGCAGGTACTAGTAGGAGCAGCCACATGACTAAGTCCTGGACAATGAAATGTGCACAGAAGTGATGTGATAGCTTCTAGGTCATGCCTTCACATGGAAGAACTG
>NW_005230861.1:0-229 GCF_000412655.1 Myotis brandtii
TAGGCTTTTATTATATAGGATTTTTAAAAATATTTTTTATTGCCCCAACCGGTTTGGCCCAGTGGATAGAGCATCAGCTTGCTGACTCAAGGGTCCTTTGGTTGCTCTCTAGCCCCCCTACCCCCCACCACCTCCCTTGCCATTGGTCTCTGGATTGATTCTTGTTCATCAAATTATATTGAACCCTTGCATGTTTTTAAAATATATTTTTATTGATCTCAGAGAGGAA
>NW_005230862.1:0-229 GCF_000412655.1 Myotis brandtii
ACTTGTCACGGTCACTTTATATCTATCCTAGTTCTGAGCCTCTGATGCATGTTAGCTTCAGGTCCTTAGCCATTCCTACTCCCCTCCAGTTGCCTCACCCCACAGCCTAGCCTGTCCAAGACCTCCCCTAAGGCTTCCGACATATGCACACAGGGGCGCTCGACAGAGCCAGATGGACCGCTGGAGTGTGCCTAACTTTCTTGCTACTAATAATACATATTTCCTTTTC
>NW_005230863.1:0-229 GCF_000412655.1 Myotis brandtii
CAAAGGAAAGTCTTAGACCATGTTTCTAACACAAAAACGCTAAACCAGATTTCATTGCCCTTTTCCTAAAGCGCTCAGACACACAAGCTCATTTACACGGCGTACGGTCTGAAAAGTGCCCCAGGAAGACGGCAGTCCCAGAAGGCCGGCGTGAGTCCATTCAGGCTGGCGTACACAGCCATCGGCCACAGCAAGCACGTGAAGGTAAAAGAAGGAACACACCAAGGCT
>NW_005230864.1:0-229 GCF_000412655.1 Myotis brandtii
AGTCTAATTAGCATATTATGCTTTTATTGTTATACATGTTATTTTATGTCCGTTTTTGTAGCATTAATGTCTGAGCCCATTATTGTTGGCAAAGTCTTTACTTTTTGCTCAGATTCTTTTCTTAAGTGAAAACATTCATCGCTTCTGAATGATGATAGCTTATCTTTGCGATTTCCTTGGTGTTTCAGCCACTCGCCAAATTTCAGCGATGAGAGAGCGAGTGTGTAAC
>NW_005230865.1:0-229 GCF_000412655.1 Myotis brandtii
GGTGATTGGAGGTGGGGGCAACCAATCACCTTATTGTCCCATTTCCAGGTTCTGATTTTAGAGGCATATTTGAACAGGAGCCTTCCATTGCTTCTGCCTGCATCCCTAAGAAAGTCTTATGAAAGACTCTGGGAGCAAAACCAGTACCTTCCAAGGAAGTATGAAAATCTGGCTGAGATTGATGATTCTTATCCTTTCTGGGAAAATTGGAGTGGTTCTGTGCTTTAAA
>NW_005230866.1:0-229 GCF_000412655.1 Myotis brandtii
TATTTGAAATCAAGCATCTTCTCTCTTGTGCTTTCCAAAATAATTTTTTATAGGCAAAGTGATATATAAAATTGACATTTATTTATAACATACATAAAAAGGAGAAGACATGAAGAAAAATGCTAGTAGAATTACCAATACATATATTAGAGTATATTTAGAACAGTGAGACAAATAAGTATTTTATCAAGATGTAATTCTGGGCAAATATATTAATAAATATAATATA
>NW_005230867.1:0-229 GCF_000412655.1 Myotis brandtii
GCGCACCCAGGTCCCCTCCCCGCTGTGTCTCAGCCAGGACGGTGCTGGCCACGCGGTCACCCCTGTGGGGCCGTCCGAGGAAGCTGGCGGAGGCTCCCTACTATCTGGACAGAGCAGACGACCGCTGGGGCCGCTCTGCGTGCGAGGCCCTGACCTGGAAACGCCTCATTAATTAACTCTCCTGCCCTCGGTCGGGAGTGAAAATCCAGACAGATGCAGGGGCTGTGCT
>NW_005230868.1:0-229 GCF_000412655.1 Myotis brandtii
GCTTAACACATAAGAATAGCTGTTTCTTTGAGATATCTGGCAGGGTTTCTAATGTGCTTGGACCCTGGGGCAAGACTTGCTTGGCTTGGATCTGGCTTCCAGGAGTGTCAGGCAAATTTTACACGTACTCAGTACCTTATTTTCCTGATCTCTCATATCAGGATATAATAATGACAATTTTATAGGGTTCCTGAAGGGATAAACTGGTAATCTGTGTTGTTATTTTTTT
>NW_005230869.1:0-229 GCF_000412655.1 Myotis brandtii
AAGAATCATCGAAGAAAATTAGCCATATTAACAGAACGAGTTATTCTCAACAAATATTTACTGAGAGCCCACTAAGCACAAAAATTGGGTTGAGGATCCAAAACACACATTTCTATTTCCTGATTGAGGTGGAGATGACAAAATTAAAGGCAGCAATAGAAGATGAGATCACAAAGTTTAGGTAAGTAGCCCCAGTGGTAGATAAAGAATGTATTTCTGAAGTTTAGTG
>NW_005230870.1:0-229 GCF_000412655.1 Myotis brandtii
GCGACCCACAGGTTGAGAACCGCTGTCCTATAGGCTGGACAAAGTCCATACTCTCAACCAGAAGGACAAGATGGGAGGGAATTCATGCTTTAAAAAAAATGCAGCACCTAAGAAAACATAAATATATACAGAAATGACATGAGTAAACTTCAATAACCCTTGTCCTTTTGCATTTGTGAGAACCTATCTGATGTCACACAGGATAAAGAAAACCCTTTTGGTCTTATTT
>NW_005230871.1:0-229 GCF_000412655.1 Myotis brandtii
AATGAACACACAGAATGTCCCCTTTCCTAATAGTATATTCTTAACACACATGAATTCTGTCAACAGGGAGACGAAACAAAATTAAGGCCAGAAATACACACACAGAAATAATGTGTAAATCCTACCCACAGCACACCATTCCTGCCTAGGATCTACGTGTGGATTGCATACCTGCATGCTTTTTGCAAGAAAAGAGTGTATATGGAAGAGGCAGAATCTCTCTGAGAAG
>NW_005230872.1:0-229 GCF_000412655.1 Myotis brandtii
AATGAACACACAGAATGTCCCCTTTCCTAATAGTATAATCTTAACACACATGAATCCTGTCAACAGGGAGACCAAACAAAATTAAGGCCAGAAATACACACACCGAAATAATGTGTAAATCCTACCCACAGCACACCATTCGTGCCTAGGATCTATGTGTGGATTGCATACCTGCATGCTTTTTGCAAGAAGAGAGTGTATATGGAAGAGGCAGAATCTCTCTGAGAAG
>NW_005230873.1:0-229 GCF_000412655.1 Myotis brandtii
GGTCAATGCTCAACCACTGAGCCAGGCTGGCCGGGCTCCCAGTGTCCAGCTTTAATAAGACATTGTGCGACACACGTAAATGCAAGAAAAAGACAACCTCTTGCCTGGCGACCAAGTAGTAGACTCAGCGTACACCCTCATAATGGACATATTAAGCAATAATATTAAAATAACTATGAGAAACGTGTGAAAGGATCTAGAAGAAAAGGCAGCAGGCATGAGGGGCTGG
>NW_005230874.1:0-229 GCF_000412655.1 Myotis brandtii
ACTCCCCCTGAACAGAGATGAGACCGTGCTGTGGGCATGTCCATGTGCCCCCTCCTGCCGGCTGGAGGGGTGATCCTCGTGAGAGGCAGGGGCTCCGAAGCAGGAAGAGGTGCGGGTCCCTCTCAGGACTGGAGTAACCGCCTGAGCCCCCCCACCCCACCCCCTGGGCTGCAAGGAGCCAACCCAAGGGCCTGACATGGGGCCTGTGAGGTAACTGGGCTCAGGGCTT
>NW_005230875.1:0-229 GCF_000412655.1 Myotis brandtii
TCACCTCCACACAGACCTTCCTCCATCTTCACCTCCACACAGACCTTCCTCCACCTTCACCTCTGTCACAGACCTTCCTCTTGTCGCTCAAGTGCTTCAAGCTCTTCGCTGCCTCAGGGACTGGGTTCTTGCTCTCGGCAGGCAGGTTCCTCCTTGTCCCTCGGGCCTCATCTCAGAGTCCCCTCCTCTTCAGAGGCTGTACCGCTGACCAGCCTTGGTAACGAAGCCC
>NW_005230876.1:0-229 GCF_000412655.1 Myotis brandtii
ATATTAAAAATTAAATAATTTTTAAAAATATTTGTATCACCATGATAGACCTGTGACCACATATACTGAGTCAAAGAGAGTTAGGATAGTAAGTCTAAAAGGAACAGAACAAATTTTATGGGCCATGCTCTGCCCTCCCAAAGTTCAGACTTGTGCTGGGAAGCAGCCACCTTGCTCTCCCCTTCAGATAATGCAGAGCCCATAAGATGGAATTGGCTTTATTCCTGGA
>NW_005230877.1:0-229 GCF_000412655.1 Myotis brandtii
AAATAGGCAGCGTCGCACCAGCTCCGCGGGTGCCGCGTGGAGAGGAAAGGGTGCCGCGAGTCGGGGGCTTTGTCATAGGGTTCAGCTCTAGGGCTTTTGCTGGAAATTGCCCATTTTAGATGGTCCTCAGAACACACCGTCAGGCACCTTTCCCCCTGCTGAGTGGCACTTGATGGAGGGTAGCAGGCAGAACCGTTCAATACCCAGACGAATCTCCAGATTAAAATTC
>NW_005230878.1:0-229 GCF_000412655.1 Myotis brandtii
CACAACCCAGTCAATTTTGTTTCCTATGTGTTTTTTTATCCTTATACAAAAAATGACCAATTGTTTATGATTGGAGATGGAAAGGAAATATCTTGTCATATATAACTAATTTTAGGTTTTGTGCCACAGTACCATTGAGAATCAATTTCAAATAATTTCTCCAAAGTGATACAAGAGTTTATGATAGAGTTTTAAATAGAAACCAGATACAGCATTCCCATGCCAGAAC
>NW_005230879.1:0-229 GCF_000412655.1 Myotis brandtii
CCGCAGTTTGCCGACCACTGCCCTAGTGAAACTGACACCACGGTCAGCAGGAGTCAAGTGCTAAGTTCACACTTCCAATTGAGGGTAGGGCTACACAGGATACCGTGCAGGCAGCTTCAGGAGTCATTTTGCCGGTAGTTGCAACCCTCAGGGATTTGAACCTGGCATGTCAGCTCAGAGCAGGCGGTCGCAGGCATGGATATTGCCTCTTGTGCATAAATATATCTGG
>NW_005230880.1:0-229 GCF_000412655.1 Myotis brandtii
ATGTGCATGAATCCATGCACCAGGCCACTAGTAGAGTTATAAATGAGGGAACCAAACTCCAAGAAATTTTTGCTTGAAGTCACACAGCTATTCAGTAGTAGAGCCAAGATTAACTTTGAGTCTTTTTATTTCTTGATCAAATATCTCCTTATTGTTGCAGAGAAAAAGACAGATGCAGTAAGGTGAGCCTCTGAGGTAGGCATAGTCCCCTTCCCCTACTGTTGATGAC
>NW_005230881.1:0-229 GCF_000412655.1 Myotis brandtii
CACTTAGGAGGAGCTAGAACTCTGTGCTGTTCTTGGTGGAATAGAGAAGATTCTGGGAAATTTGTTTATTTGACTTACTGCATTCCTCCCTATAAATATTTGAAGTGATTTTCAACAGATGTTAATAATGAAGCTGGTACAGTGGATCTAGACATTGAAAATCAGAACCAAGTAAAAGAGAAAGCCAAAATGCTGTAATCTGTAAGTATTAAAATAGGCCTTTTGATTG
>NW_005230882.1:0-229 GCF_000412655.1 Myotis brandtii
AAAAAAGCAACACCATACTGGTGGTTTTAATGTGAGTACATTTTTAAAGTCTTGAGAGAAGGCTAAGATCATGTCTTGTGAAACATCTACTTTTCCAGTCAGGCTTTGCTGATTGGGAGAAAAATTAGTTTATTTCTGATGGAAGTATGCTTTTGTTCAGTAATTTTATATAGACTACACTGGAATCTTCACTGTTAAGTAGGGAATGAGGGAAAGGAAGAAGTAAATT
>NW_005230883.1:0-229 GCF_000412655.1 Myotis brandtii
TGGCAGGAAAAAGCAGGGGATAGAGACTGGGGCAGTCACGTGAGTGGGGAAAGTGGGGGCTTACACTCTGCCCAGCTCCCGGGATGACCTCTGAACCTGAAACACAGGGCAGGCTCCACGCCACCCAGCTAAGACCCCAGGGAGACTTCCGTTCCCACCAGCAGGAGCAAGGAGACTGGGTTTGCAGTCATTGTCCCACTAAAGTCACTGCCTGCCTCACACACACACA
>NW_005230884.1:0-229 GCF_000412655.1 Myotis brandtii
ATTCAGGGTCCGAGTTGGCGGATTATACCAACCGGCTGTTTACATAGGAGGAGTGAGCTATGGAGGCAGCTCCGAGGAAGGCACTCGAAAACAAGTTTCGATCTGGGGAGCTCTGATCGAGGGGTCCAAGTTGGCGGATTATACCAACCGGTTGCTTACGTAGGAAAACACACCTGTGGCATAAACAGGACTGAAGTACTCTCGGCAGAGAATTTCTCCTAAATTGATC
>NW_005230885.1:0-229 GCF_000412655.1 Myotis brandtii
TTTTTTTCCAGAAATAGGTTTGTTTTGGTTGCGGGGGAGGGCAGTGTCCTTTCCAATATTAATTCCGTCATTGGGTAAAAGGGTTCTTTGATGTAACCAATTCATGAGACCTTTCTTACAACAAATATACAAACACCTGAGTCAGGAGGTGGGAGTTCCTCTCACCCACCAGAACAATCCATTTAAAGGTGAAGAAATTCGGTCTTGCCTTTTCATGAAAGAAAAAAAA
>NW_005230886.1:0-229 GCF_000412655.1 Myotis brandtii
ATCCTTGACTTTTCTAGTCATACAGTGCTGCTTTTTGTTTACTCTTTCCTTAGAGAGGTTAAACTATAGTATCTTGGCTCCACCTTCTATAATACCTCTTACTCAGGATTCTGTCAACGGCTTAAGTTATTTCCAGAAACCAAACACTCTGAGACTGGGGAGCCAAACGCAGGTGTCCCAACTGGGTATACGGGGAGGTGGACATAGGTCAAAATGGACGTTTTTATTT
>NW_005230887.1:0-229 GCF_000412655.1 Myotis brandtii
GCATATTCTGCTCACAGCCTCAGAGAGGCCTACAGTTTGAATAGAAATGCCAATCTCTGCCTCCTCCCCTGTCCCAAACCTGAGGACTTGCAGGAAAGTGATTCTTCCGTCCTGCCTCAGCTACAAGGAACCAGGGGGAACGCAGGGCTGTTCCCCCACCCCTCTGTGGGTGTGTTAAGAGGCTTCCACACTCGTCTGCTGCCCCTGGGCCATCTGATTCCAGACAGTT
>NW_005230888.1:0-229 GCF_000412655.1 Myotis brandtii
TTTGGGGAGCTGTTTTAGGGGGAAGACCTACAAAAATTCCCTGGATTCCACCTACTAAAGTCTGAATCTCCAGTCGAAAAAGATGATCTCTGCTACAGACAGCTGGCACCTCTGCCCTAGCCACCTGTGAGTATGGACACACACGCTCAGGTATGTGGGACAGAGTGACCAATTCTACTCGTAGGTTAAGAGCTATTAAGTGTTTCCCAGGGAGATTTGCTAGCATAAG
>NW_005230889.1:0-229 GCF_000412655.1 Myotis brandtii
TCAAAGTCCTCCTGCGTCACCGGAACCCACGTTTTCTGCGGTTCGCCGAAGCTGTCGCCATTAGCCGGCTCAAGCCCACGCTGTGCGTGCACAAGCAACTGCTTGTCGGCTTGCGGTTGCCTTGGTCTTAGTGTGCGTGACTCACCAAATTCAAATTTGTGCGTCCGTTCAACCCTAGGCTGCTTCATTGTACGTATCGATTCACGTCCGTGTTATTGTAACAATTGGT
>NW_005230890.1:0-229 GCF_000412655.1 Myotis brandtii
TCTCTGGAGGGTGTGAGGGCCACTAGGAGGTAAAGGAGCAGAGATGGGGAGGAGTCAGAGGTCTTGGTGAAGCTCTCCATCCACTCTGGGCTCAGGGACCAGACTTTCTTCACTTCTTTTCTGCACTAGAGGGAGCCCCTTTCTCCTAACCTTTCTTTTTCTTTGAATTTCAAGCTGAGGCAGTACTTAGCGAAGTTTCTGCCCAGAAGGCCTAGGGAAATGCAACCAG
>NW_005230891.1:0-229 GCF_000412655.1 Myotis brandtii
GTAGGCTATCATGCAGAAACATCATAATTTAATAATATTATTTTTAATGTAATTTTTGAATAAGAAATATATTTGTACAGTCCAAAAATCAAAAGTTTATAAAGGTAAATCCAGAAGTCTTGCTGCCATCCTACCCCTTTCCTCATTGGTAACCCTTTCTTATTAGTATGCTCAATACAAGCTAATGCAAATATACATTCTTTTTTTTTAATTTAATTTTATTTATTTT
>NW_005230892.1:0-229 GCF_000412655.1 Myotis brandtii
AGCTGCTCAGAAGCCCTAGAGTTCTCTGAAGTCAGGACTCCCTTAGATTTTGTTGTTGTTGTTACGTAAATCAACCCACCTGTTATAGGCTAGCAATGTTTCAAACTGTGAAGTGTCTACTGGTCTTTCAGATCCTTCAGTCTCCTGATGGCAGACTTACTGTGACCCCAGAAGTTGGGGTGTAGTCCACAGACCACCAGCTACTGTTTTCATGCAGGAACCACAGTGC
>NW_005230893.1:0-229 GCF_000412655.1 Myotis brandtii
TTGTTATTTTTTAAATACACAGTGCTCTACCATGAGCATCTACTTCTCTCTCTAGACTTTTATTTATTTTTTAAATCTGAATTGCCCTTCCCCTATGCCGAATAAAAAACACCTATTTACTAGTATCCTTCAAAGTGGTCCCCAAAGTAATCTTTACTTTGAAACCTTCCCTGATTTCCCCCACTCCACCCTTTTTCTCCCATTGCTTTCTGATAACCTGGTCCTCACC
>NW_005230894.1:0-229 GCF_000412655.1 Myotis brandtii
GTAAGCTCTCAAAAAAGTTAGATTCCTTCTGTAATGGAGTATTATTTTCTAACATTCTCAAAAAGCAGAAACCTCCCCTTTCCCCTGATTATTTTGCCACTTATAAAGATATTCTAAAGCATTTGGGGTTGGGGATGTAAAAAAAGCCACTTTTTCTCTTATTGTGTTGAGTAAATCTTTTCCCAAATACCTTTTTTTTGTTTATCTGTTTTTGAACTATATTTTCAGT
>NW_005230895.1:0-229 GCF_000412655.1 Myotis brandtii
AAAAATTCCTTAGGTACATAGTCTGCCTTCAATTTTAGCACAGATGATAGTTTCACAAATATTTTACCGGGGACTGTTGACTTTTCAGTATCTGATAACAGATTATTTTCCACCTTTCACTTGACCCTTAAACCAGTGACATATATTTTGAAGTTTGCTATTATTGGTTTTGTTTTTCAATTTTTAGTAGTGTAATTATTTTCTGGTATGGACTTATATATCAGGAAAT
>NW_005230896.1:0-229 GCF_000412655.1 Myotis brandtii
CCAGGAAAGGACTTGGAGCTTGAGGTAGAGCAGGGGACTCTGCTCAAATGCCCTCCTGCCTCTGAAAGGACCGACTGGTAAGCCGGCCAGTCAAGCCCCTTGGTTCGCTGGGTTTCTTCTCTGGTCTGGGGCTGCCTGGATTTTCATTGGGTGCGATGGTCCCTGACCTATCGCTGGGCACGAATATGGGGACTCCTTTGAGATAGACACGGGGTCCCTGCAGAGCTGG
>NW_005230897.1:0-229 GCF_000412655.1 Myotis brandtii
TTGTTATTTATCTGGCTCACATTCTTCTTAAAATACTAACTTTTTATTTTATTTTAATATATTTAACATATAACATTGTATAAATTAAGGTGCACACTATATTAATTTGATACACTTATATATTGTACTGTTGCTATTGTAGCAATTATTAGAATACATTTGCCATCTCAATCTTTTTAGTGGGTGGAACAATTAGTAATTAAGTTCTAGGCTCTTAGCAAATTTGACT
>NW_005230898.1:0-229 GCF_000412655.1 Myotis brandtii
TGGCATGAGAGGGTCTTTGTAGACGTGGGCTTTTCATCGAGGTTAATCAAGCTCAGGCCTGGCTGGTTGACCAAGGGCCTAGCACAGGGCCCTAGGAAGTACGTGTGCCTGAGGGTGGGGCTCTGCACCCCAACCGGGCAGTCGCCTGTACTTGTGGCCTGTGATTCACAACGTGCTTTCCTTAGACCTCATTGCAATCCCACGAGTAGGTGCCTATTTTATGCTTATT
>NW_005230899.1:0-229 GCF_000412655.1 Myotis brandtii
GAACTCGCCTGGTGTGGCCCCACGCATCTCACTGTTTTTGCTTCACTGCGAGCAAGAGTCGGAGCGTGGTCTTGCTGGCAGAGCTGAACAATCCTACGTGGCCAGCCCTACAGGAGGCAGCATTTCGTGCAGAGAGAGCATGAGGAGAGAGGGAGTGCGGGACGACCTCCACTCTGCCCGGGGTCGGGGGCAGGAGAAACACCTGCATGCCACGCTGGGCAGTGCCAGG
>NW_005230900.1:0-229 GCF_000412655.1 Myotis brandtii
ATTTTTAAAAATCAGTAACCAGTCATGCATCACTAAATAACTTAGCTTGTTCACACCAAAAAATATTTTTCTCTTTTATTCATGTAATAGTTTCCCTTCTCTTTCTCATAAAAACCGCTTTGGGTTTCTGCCGGAGTCTATGCCTCTAAATTGCAATTTTTTTAAATCTCAAATAAACACTTGCCTCTCACATTGACTTTTTATTTTTAGGTTAAAGGCAACTGTGACA
>NW_005230901.1:0-229 GCF_000412655.1 Myotis brandtii
CTTCCTGAGCTCAGAGAGGGCAGGAACTGTGTCCATCCATTGAATCCATCCCAAGTGCATGGCACCTTGTAAATATTACCTAAAAAAACCTGTGAATGTGACACAAAGCCGCTGATTGCCCTTGTGGCTTGTGTGTGTGGCAAATGAGCCCTGAGTTTAGGGACCCCTGTTCACCAAAATACCTGGATGGCCTTGCCCTGGGGCCCAGATGAAAGTGAAGATTCTGAGG
>NW_005230902.1:0-229 GCF_000412655.1 Myotis brandtii
GAAGCAAGGAAAACTGGGATTTATTTTAATTAATCTACATTGTCTCCTCTTAGACAAGAGGAACTCATGGAAAAATCTGAAGAGCTTTCCTCAGTCCCTTCTATTTTATTCAATCGTTATTGTTGAGAGTATTACAGAGGTCCCCCCTTTCTTTCCCCATTGCCCCTCCCACCGGCCCTGCCCTCCCCAGGGCTTCACCATCCTATTATCTGATTCCTTGGACAAAGTA
>NW_005230903.1:0-229 GCF_000412655.1 Myotis brandtii
TGTGTGATGCCATGGGGAGGGGACTCTTGGAAGCTTGCACCTCTTTTCCTCTGAACTTCCCCCCATACACCTTTTTCTCTGCAAATGTTGCTCTGTATCCTTTCAGTGTGATATATCTTAGCCACTAATATGGCTATGTAAGGAGTCTTGTAACTCCTCTGTGATTATTCAAACTCATTGCTAGATACTGCGCTGCCTTGTGGAGTGGTGGGGTGAATTTTATCTAATT
>NW_005230904.1:0-229 GCF_000412655.1 Myotis brandtii
GTGCCTGGCATGGTTATGTGTGAAGCAGTTGACATGGATGGCCTCCTTTCCTGTGTCCAACAGGCTGGTCCCATTGTGGACCCAGTTTGGTGTATAGAGTCTTCTCCCCTGCCCTTGTTTGCAAAGAAGTTGGAAGTAGCCATCCCTGCACAGCCCTTCCAGGATGTTCACCTGTGCTTGGCGGTTGCATGTATGCCTGTGAAAGCTGCCCCCCCTCCCCTTGCGTCAA
>NW_005230905.1:0-229 GCF_000412655.1 Myotis brandtii
CCCTTACTGCTCAGCTTTGCTTGAAACTGATGTTACTGGAGGTCTTAGGGAGGAATTGAGAGTCGACTACATCAATAAGGACATTTTGAAATATAGGTCAAAAGGCACCAGATAATTAAAATAAAATGTTATCGAAAGGAATTTTAGAGACAGGGAAGGCAGTTTTAAGGAATAAGGAAGGTCCATGGGAGGGGAATGCATAGGTGGGGGCTTGGAGCCACCAGAATGC
>NW_005230906.1:0-229 GCF_000412655.1 Myotis brandtii
TGGGATTGAGCCTCCGTGAACTGCCACCGCCACGCACCCGGGAGGATGGGGATGGAGACCTCCCGGAGGGAGCCGGCGGCCAGGTCTTCCCGGCCGCGCTTTCACATCTCCGCAGTTTGTCTCGGGCCTGCTTCACAGAGACTTAGCGGGAGGCACGGAGCGAAATAAACCCGGAGCTGAGAAATAAGATGTGAATGACGGACAGGAGGGAGCCGGCGAGGCTCTTGTC
>NW_005230907.1:0-229 GCF_000412655.1 Myotis brandtii
CCGGAAGATTCACAGATAAACCCAGTGGCCTCGGCTTCCTCCCGGGGCGTTTTCATGAGAAATTGTTTCTGGGCAGGGAGGGGACGGGACTTCCTCCCTTCCTTCCTGGCTCGGGGCGTTCAGAGGGGCTCGAAAGAGGAAAGCTTGGAGGGAGGCAAAGGGTAAGTCAGAGGAACCAGGTATTTTTCAAAGAGTAAAAAAAATCATTGGGGCCAAGTGAGCTTTTAGG
>NW_005230908.1:0-229 GCF_000412655.1 Myotis brandtii
CGAGGTCTTGGCTACGTTGCCGCGCTGGGTGATATTCTTGCTGTGCTTCTCGTTAGCCATACGGATCCGCTGTTTGGCGACCATCTTCGCGGCGCCACCACTAACCCAAACCACCCCTTGGCCTCGTTCGCTCCCCCTCGGACCGCTGCGACGCCCCGCTCCCGGTGCCGCGCCGCGGGAACCGGGAGGTTCTCAGGCGGGCGCTAGGTTGGGCCTGAGAGCTGCAAAC
>NW_005230909.1:0-229 GCF_000412655.1 Myotis brandtii
TCAACACCATCCTGATCACTATCGTCATCATCACCATAATCATCACTATCATCAGCATCACCATCATCATCACCATACCACCACCACCAGCACTAACACCACCACCACAATGACCATCATCATCATTACTACCACCACATCACCATTGCTATCACTATCATCAGCATCAGCATCACCACCATCATGGTCATCACCTTACAGGGTCAAGCAGGTTCTATGAATGCACCAC
>NW_005230910.1:0-229 GCF_000412655.1 Myotis brandtii
TCTTAAATCAATAAAAATATAGGTTAAAATAAATAAATAAATTATTAAAAATAAATATAATATAAAAATTAATTTTATGCAGTTATAGGATTAAAATAAGTTCATTAATAATTTTATACTATTTAGGTGTTTTCTTATGGTTTTTTAGTGAAAGATAAAGGCATTTCTGTTAAAATTAATTTTATCCATATGTAAGATATTTCTATGTAAAGATGAATGAGAAACTTGG
>NW_005230911.1:0-229 GCF_000412655.1 Myotis brandtii
TATAGGTTGATTCAGTGTGCCATTTTGCTGAAAGTAAAACTTCAGAGAAAAACCATTTTGCTCAGAGATAGTTTTAAATTTATTCAATACTTATGTATCAGGTACTCTTCTAGACTCTTGGAAACACCTGGGAAGAATAAAACCACATACCTGCCCTTATAACATGGCAAAAATAGATTAAAAAATACATAAGAGCCCAGCCAGTGTGGCTCAGTGATTGAGCATTGAC
>NW_005230912.1:0-229 GCF_000412655.1 Myotis brandtii
AGCTGCCCCCTGGTGGTCAGTGTGCTCCCACAGTGGATGTCAGACACTGGGCTCGCAGCAGGCAAGGGCCACTCCCACCTCGCAGCAGAGCTATCCAGCAGCAGTGGCAGCAGTCCCAGTGGGGCCAAGATGAGCGGGAGCAGCATGGCGCCTGGTCCCAGGCTAGGGCTCCTCCCCCAGCCGCCTGCCACTTCCCGCACTACTGTATCCCTCGGGGGATGTGAGACTG
>NW_005230913.1:0-229 GCF_000412655.1 Myotis brandtii
CACACACACACACACACACACTCACAGTGGTATCTTACTAAACACACTATTCTGTTACCCACTTTTTCACTGAGTATATTGTGATCATCTTTCCCTATTCATCAACAACACCATTTCTGATTGCTACATATTATCCCACTATGGCTGGGCCATAATTTATACAATTAATCCCATATTCTTAGATACTTCAAGCAAAACACCTGGTAAGTTTCAGTGTGCCAGGTCTCAG
>NW_005230914.1:0-229 GCF_000412655.1 Myotis brandtii
CCCCGGAGGCGGAAGGAGCTTCCTCAGCAAAAGGCGTAGGCAGAGGAGACCGCATTTACCTCTAGTTCAGGTCAAGGCCGAGCTTGAAGAGAAAACGTTGTGTGCAGCACAGGGGTCTGCTCCGCGAGCCCCGGGATTGTGTGGGCACCCCAACCTGTCACAGGAGGGGCTGGGCCAAGCAAACACCGCAGATGGGCGGCTCTCCAGGTGAGACAGGTGTGCACGAGGG
>NW_005230915.1:0-229 GCF_000412655.1 Myotis brandtii
ACTTTTCCCTTTAAAAATAAATGTGCAGAATTGGGGCACTGGTACCAGAGGAGATGAAGAGCGGTATCGGGACGGTCACTGCCCTTTGCCCACAGCCATGAGGATGGAGGAGGCCGCGGGCAGGCAGCGGGAAGCCCTCGCTTTGGGGTTGGATGGACCTAGATCCAAGCCCGGGGGCTGCCACTCTCAAGGTGTTTTTCTCTTTCTGAATCTGAGTTTCCTCGTCCGT
>NW_005230916.1:0-229 GCF_000412655.1 Myotis brandtii
TGCCGCAAACTGACCTCTCCTTTGACACACACGTGGGAAAGGGCGCCACAGCCCGCACATGACCTGACGAGCACAGCTGGGTCCCAATGAAACTCTGTTTACAAAAACAGGAGGTGGGCGGGATTCGTCCTGTGAGGAGGGGTTTGCTAACCCCCCGTCCTCAGTGGAAAACAATGCAGACCAGCAACACGTAGTGTTATACAGTGGGGCCTTGACTTACGAGTGTCCC
>NW_005230917.1:0-229 GCF_000412655.1 Myotis brandtii
TATCTGGGTTGTTTCATATTTGTTTATTATAGATAAAGTTATTTGAGTATAAGTTTTCATTTCTCTAGAAAAAATGTATGAGAGAACAGCTGCTAAGGTTGAATGGTAGTTGCATATTTAGTTTTTTAAGAAATTGCAAAAATGTTTCCAGAGTGGTTGTACCATTTCACATTCCCAACAGCCATGTGAATGATCCAGTTTTCTACATTTTCTAATTTCTACATTTCCA
>NW_005230918.1:0-229 GCF_000412655.1 Myotis brandtii
TAAAATGTAGTCAAATTATATGAATCTCAATATTCATCAACTTAAAACTAGCTGCGTTGGATCCAGTCTTATTGTTGAAATGATGAGACCTACCTAGGTTCTTGTCTTCTTGAAGGAAAGATTTCAACCAAGATACAAAGTGTAGCCAAGTAAATAAAAATGTATTGGCTGCAGCAAAAATATACTTAGGACAGACAAAAAGGAAGGGCATAGAAGAAGAAGCAGGAGA
>NW_005230919.1:0-229 GCF_000412655.1 Myotis brandtii
GGGAATGAAATCCCATGCATGATAGGAAGATGTTTACTCATTTATTAGATCTATATTAAATATCTGTTATATGTAACTCTGTAAACCATGCTGAGAAGAGATAGCTATGTCAAAAAAATGAGCTACAGATGTTTCTATTTGTAGAAATTCCATGAACATTTTGTTTGGGGGGAGGTGGTTTTACATGAAAATGCTCTTGCCTCACATTTCATTACCATTGCACAGCCAT
>NW_005230920.1:0-229 GCF_000412655.1 Myotis brandtii
AGGGGGCAGGCGGGCGGAAGGCGGTGGGGAGGGTGGCACCTGACTCTCCGCTCTCTCTGGAGATCGGGCTGTGCCTGAACATGAGGAGCCTGCCCTGGTACGCCCAGGCCAACCCCGACGCCTTCTTCCCGCGCTGCTACGGCCTGGGCTCCGACAGCGAGAAGCAGGAGTTCCTGGGTAGGTATCTGGCCTGTGCGCCCGAACCGGGACCCACAGGGCCTCCCTGCTT
>NW_005230921.1:0-229 GCF_000412655.1 Myotis brandtii
CCCCCCTATTGAGTTTGAACCAAGAATGACCTTGTACTGAGTTCCTTGAATAGTTGTGTTTCCTGGCCAGGCTGGTCACTCAGGGGAAATGTCAATGGACTCAGAAGAAAGTAAGGAGAAAGGCTTGCTTCCACATTTCCAGATCTGCATGTCAAATGTTCCCATTTCAAATCTCAGGAATGCTTATTAGAAACTAGAGGCCTGGTGCATGAATTTCATGCACAGGTAG
>NW_005230922.1:0-229 GCF_000412655.1 Myotis brandtii
AATGTTTAATTTAACGAACATGAACCGTATCTTTATTTCGGACTTCGGTTACGTGCCCAGCAGCTGTGCTGCGCCTGCTGGGGGCGGGGGAAGTGGGCGAGGCCGCTCCCGTCACCCTCCCGGTGTGCCGGCCGGAGGAGACAGTCAGGGAAGGCGCTCACACACCTGGAGGAACATGAGGCGGGTGTGAGCAAGGAAACCACTGGAAGCAGTGGTGTGGGGGGCGGTG
>NW_005230923.1:0-229 GCF_000412655.1 Myotis brandtii
GCCCATAGTCCTGGCCCAGCCCCCAGGTGACAGTCGCTGCTAACTTTCCATCTTATAAATGGTTCCTCCAACCCCACCTTGGGCCACCCTGGCTTATGCCATGTGGAGCCTATTCCAGCTGTTGCTGCCATGTCCTGCTCAAATAGCAGGTTTGAAAGCGAAACATGATTGCTGTCTTAAGCCACTAAACTTTGCAGTGATTTGTCACATAGGAATAAATAACTAGAAT
>NW_005230924.1:0-229 GCF_000412655.1 Myotis brandtii
AGCTCCATTGTACCAACTGAACAATAAATATTCTGTGTGGGAATTAACTTTCAAGTGCTTTTCAAGACCTTCAACGGAATTACAAGGATGACTAATGCAAAGGTGGCACATTTAATAGACACACAGTATAATTGTTCTAGGATGTGCACCTGGGATATAGAGGTGTGCAAAAGAGTAGGGAATTAGCTCACATATTTGTTCATTTGTAAGGGTCAGAGCTTAAACTTGG
>NW_005230925.1:0-229 GCF_000412655.1 Myotis brandtii
GGGGTATAACCTGCTCCTCCCACCTAACACTCTTTGTTCCGGTGATAATCACTTTCAGTCCTTAGCTGTTTCTCCTGCTGTCACCGCCATTCTTCTTAATACCAGGAGAGCCGAGCCCGAGCAGTGGGCTCCCTTTTCTGAAGATGAGGCCAGTTCTCTTATTCCCCTCCCACATCGTGGTTTGCTCCCCACTGTCCCTATACTTAAATTATAATTTCTACTTAAGTTA
>NW_005230926.1:0-229 GCF_000412655.1 Myotis brandtii
TTTCTAAGACCAGTATCCCTTTTCAGAAAATACAGTTACTCTCCTCTCGAATCTTGCTTTCTTTGTCACCTCTGTTTATTCATTTAATTTGACTCTCCTTTGTATATTTTGATTTAATTTCATGTTTAATGTTATGCAAAGACAGAAAGGAGCTATGATGATGTGCAGAAGGCCTGGAAGGACTTCAAGGAAGTTCTACAGAAATATTATGTCATCCTTATGGATTTTT
>NW_005230927.1:0-229 GCF_000412655.1 Myotis brandtii
GGTCCTCCCAAGACGTTCCGTATGACAGTGCATCCGTTCGGGGCGACATCTTCCCCCTTTTGCGCTAGTTTTGCTCTAAAACAGACCTTAAGGGACAATAGTCATCTGTTCTCAAGCTCAAATGTTCTCGATGCCGAACGCTCGTTTTATGTGGATGACTGCTTATACAGTGCCACTACAGCGGAAGAACTAATATCCTTTACGTCAGCCTTACGCAGTGCAACGTCTG
>NW_005230928.1:0-229 GCF_000412655.1 Myotis brandtii
CCACCAGGTTATGATTTGGCCACATGAAAATGCTGGATCCTCAAAACAAGAGGAGAAAGGGCGCTGCGGTTTTGTGCAGCAGAATGAGAACAAGTTACTGAATTTAGGCTGAGAAAGGAGCTCAGTAAAGACCTGGGAGGCGGGAGGGGTATAAGCGTATTGAGGTGAGCAGCCAGGGCCCCTGTGGTCAAGAAGTTCATCAGCTGGAAAGGAACCAGATATAATGCGG
>NW_005230929.1:0-229 GCF_000412655.1 Myotis brandtii
GAACCAGCGGCCAGAACAGAAACCTAGTCCCGGCACCGGCACCTGCAAGTCCGGGAATTCAGAGAGCGTCCCTGGTCCCTTGCCCTGCTGCCCCGCTGACTGCAGCTCATATGCCCCTCTTACTCCTCCCAGCTTGGCTCCCTCTCCCTCTCCTCATCCAAGGGCCTCGAACAAACAGCAACCGGGAGCTTCCAGCACCCACTGCCCACTGTCCATCTGGGGCATACAC
>NW_005230930.1:0-229 GCF_000412655.1 Myotis brandtii
AAGGGTAATATGCTAATTGGACTGGACATCTTCCGGATGACCTTCTGGACGTCCATCAGGACAAAGCCGCCATGGCTGCAAAGGGTCGAAGAGAGAAAAGAGGGCCTTTGTTGCAGCTGTGAAAGGCCAGAGAGAGAGGGCCTGGCAGCCACTGCACACCAGAAGTCCCATCTCTGCACGCGAGCTGCACAAGAAATACCTTTTCTGACCGCTCACTGGCTAAGCTTGC
>NW_005230931.1:0-229 GCF_000412655.1 Myotis brandtii
TTGTTAACAAAAATACAAAACTTCCACTGATTGAATGCTGCTTTATGTTTGGCACTGTGCAATATGATTTTCTACATTAATTCATTTAAATGCGATAATCATCTTTCAAATGATGAAATTGAGGTCTGAGAAGCGAAGTGAATTGTCCAAAGTCAATCAGCTGGTAAGTAGACACCAGTCTTTGAATTTAGGTCTCTCTACCACTGAAGCCCCTTGGCTATATAATGCT
>NW_005230932.1:0-229 GCF_000412655.1 Myotis brandtii
TACAAACCTACTATAATTAAGATAGTATGGTATTGTCATAAAAATAGACATATAGACCAGTGGTAGAGAAGAGAATCCCCAAAAATAGTCCCACACATAAGAAGTCAATTAATCTTTGACAAGTGTCCCCAAAACACACAATGGGAGAAAGGATAGTCTCTTTAATAAATGCTGCTGGGCGCTAGCCGCCTGTTTGGCTCAGTGGATAGCATGTCAGCCCGCAGACTGA
>NW_005230933.1:0-229 GCF_000412655.1 Myotis brandtii
GATATAAAAGCTAAGATAGTGAGGGAGGTGTATAAAGACCAATGTTGCCTAATATGCTATAATTAGTATAGTATATAAATCACAGGATGAGAATATGTAAAGCAATTCTTCTTTTCATTGTATCCGCTCCTAAAAAGGCAGGAAGTAGTGTCAGAGTGAAAAGGTTCCTGTGACCCCTGTAGGAGGGCAGGAAATTAGTTTAAGTCTGTCAGAGGAAACCATAAAATGT
>NW_005230934.1:0-229 GCF_000412655.1 Myotis brandtii
CCCAAGAGCTAAGCCCTAAGAGCTAAATTTAAAACAACAACAATAATAATCCGTTAGTTAAAAAAAAAAAGTAATAAGAGGGGGGGAAAAAAACTCCTCTCTAAAAACTCCCAAAGTTTTGGCAGAAGCTTTCGAGTCAGGCTCAGGGTAGGGACCTCGATCTGAGCGCTCATTGGCCACCCTCGGGACCAATCAGAGCGCGGAGTGGAGGGAATTGGCAAAGAGGGGC
>NW_005230935.1:0-229 GCF_000412655.1 Myotis brandtii
TTCTGCATCTGTCCATCGGAGATGGAGGTATCTCTCTTGACAGATGCTATGGGCTTAAATAACATACAACAGAACATACATTTTTCTTAATAAAAAAAAATCAGCTTGGAAAGAAAAAAATCCATGGAAATACAAGGCATTATTCCCCCCCTTATAAAAATTTTGAGTAAAGAAATGTATACTTTTATTATCTTTAAAAAGGCATTGTACAATTCTGAAGGAAAACAAA
>NW_005230936.1:0-229 GCF_000412655.1 Myotis brandtii
TGGGACGCGCCGCCTCCTGGTGCGGCCTGTGGTGTCGAGGTGGTGACGGTGCGGGGGAGGAGGATCAAGGACATATGGGGGGGGGCACCCCAGCTGCCGGGACTGAGATGGAGAATGAGGAGCAGGAAGGAAGGAAGAGGGAGGAGGAGTGACAGAGAGAACACTCCCCACAGCCCCGGAGGCTACTGCTCCCGCGGAGCTCCCCCACATCCCACGCCCCACATCCCAC
>NW_005230937.1:0-229 GCF_000412655.1 Myotis brandtii
TGGTCCTTTTATTCCCTCTCAAGAGAACATACCTGAATGGGAGCGAGACTGCCATTTGTAAAGGAGGTCAATTGTGTATCAATGTTGGCATTTATTACACAATGACTCATGACCCACAGGCCGCCTGAGCGGGACACCTCCTGTGCTATGATGCCAGGGCTTGTAGCACAGACACTGCCACAAACCCCGCTTGGTTCTGCCTCCCACTGGCATCTGGGGGAAGTTAAGT
>NW_005230938.1:0-229 GCF_000412655.1 Myotis brandtii
CAGGAATTGAGATGGTGTGTTGACTTCTTACTTTAAAAACCTCAACAGCTAATTTAGTGGAGTCCGATTGACTCCAGAGAAACTTTCTTTTGAAGAACTCATAGCATGATGCGTTTAAAAACAAACCAAGCTCCATACCACCACCAGCTGGGCTAGCCAGGGGGTTGGGGAGAAGGCAGTTGTGGGGGAGCGGGAGGGTGTAGAGCACCTTCCTGCTTCAAGAGACCAG
>NW_005230939.1:0-229 GCF_000412655.1 Myotis brandtii
GATTGTAAGCTATCGATCACCAACATTACCCGGTTCTAATTGGCACTGCCATTGAAAGATCTGTCTTACACCAGAGCTCACCAACTATAAATAACCCACACTGCCTCTCCCTCCCTGACAACAATAAACCTACGTTTCCCTAACAACCAAAAAGCACTGTTGCTTAAAGAAAAGAACTCTATACGATATTTTTAGTTTTCTAATTTCTAATAGAGGTGTAGGTAAATGC
>NW_005230940.1:0-229 GCF_000412655.1 Myotis brandtii
GCCTCTAACAAATGATTGTCTGACATCTGCCTACTGCCCTTACCTTTCAGCTTTCTTCAAACACACTGGACCTCCTTCATTGCTCAAAAACTCCAAGCCCCTAACCTCCCCCAAAAAATACACACAAAAAAACTTTTAATTAGAGTTCTCTTTGCCTGAAGCACATGCCCTTTGATTTCTGTATGGTTGGTTTTCCTTATCATTCAGGTTTCCCTTTAAATTTTGCCTT
>NW_005230941.1:0-229 GCF_000412655.1 Myotis brandtii
TTGCCAAGTCCTACTGCCACGGCTTCCCCTTGGCTGTGACCCCTTTGACATTGACATTGGCTGGACCAGATCAGGCTAGCTGTGGGCTCCTCCCGGCAAAGGGCTGCCGTGTCTGTTCCCGCTGGTTCCCACTCTGTTTGCTCGGGGCCAATGTGTTTTACTCCTGACTGTTCAGCAGGGACTCCCAGAAGTCCTTATACCAGTGGTTCTCAACCTTCCTAATGCCGCG
>NW_005230942.1:0-229 GCF_000412655.1 Myotis brandtii
AGGTCAACGCTCAACCACTGCGCCGCACCGGCTGGGCTATGACTTATCTTTTAGGCTGGTAATTGCCCACCCTGTATTTATGCAAAATAGAATGCTTTGTCCTGAGATTCTAAGAAAATCCCATATCCCTACAAATTCCCATTTTACAAATTGAGAACAAAAGACATTAAATTGTGAAGCAGATAAAGTAGGATTTCCACAGACTTCATTAAAATTTGGAGTTCACATT
>NW_005230943.1:0-229 GCF_000412655.1 Myotis brandtii
AGTGAAGAGGCAGAGGAGGAAGCACAACAGATGCCGAGCCAGAGAAGCAAGAGGGCTACCTGGAGCGCCCCAGGAGTCAAGGCAAACACCAAAACCAAAGTTAAAGCGTGTGTGGTGGGCTGAGAGCAAACCCTGGCCATGTATACAACAGCTTCAGCATGAAAAATATAGAGGATCGTGAAAGAAATAGGAAAATGGCAAATAACCTGATAGAAACCTGGGCAACTAC
>NW_005230944.1:0-229 GCF_000412655.1 Myotis brandtii
TAACGACCAAAGACCAGTCACCAGGAGACTGCGTGTGTGGTGAGATGCGTGCGAGTGGATGGGGCTGCATGTGCGGTGAAGCATGTGTGGGTGGACGGGGACTTGACTCTGGGTCCTGCGGTGCGCTGGGACTTGGGGGTCCCGGGTCTTGCGCAATTTTCCACGGGTCTGGGTCTCACGTGATTTTGCGCGCTGGGTTACTAGTTTAAAATAATGTCTTATATTTAGA
>NW_005230945.1:0-229 GCF_000412655.1 Myotis brandtii
CGAAAATAATTTTATGGTTGGGTCACAACGTGAGGAAATGTATTTAAAGGGCCAGAGGGTTGAGAACCACAGCCTTAGCTCGTCCTTCAAAGTGCTATTCCCTGAGCAGGCAAACTTCCGGGCAGCAACTCTATCTGTTCACAGACTGTGGGATGAGCCATAGAACCTGCCCTGAGTGGGAATTTGCCCCCCTCCTGCATAGAAGAAGGAGACGGGATGGAGTCAGGCT
>NW_005230946.1:0-229 GCF_000412655.1 Myotis brandtii
GTGCAAGGGGCTCAGCCCTCACAGCCATGGTGGCTGCATCAGCCCTCGCAGCCCTGGCTTTGCCTGGATGGTCGTCCGGAAGGATGTCCGGAAGGTCTTTCGGCTATCTGGTCTAATGAGTATGTTATGCTTTTATTTATTTATTTATTTTTATTTTTTTACAGATTTGAATGTTTCTTTTTTTTTTTTTAAATTTTAAATTCTTTATTAGTTAAGGTATTACAAATGT
>NW_005230947.1:0-229 GCF_000412655.1 Myotis brandtii
GGAACAGATCCATTTCTCAGAAACAGGCTCATATATACGAGCAAATAAAACAGAATTTCAATGTTCTCATTTACACCAAGACAGTCATCAGTGAGAATTGAATGAAGTAGAAATTCCATCATATTCTCTTACTTGTGGCATACTTTCTTAAGAAAACTGACATTAATGATGCCATTTTAATATATGGAATTTAAAATATGAGGGATTACATAGAATCAGGACTGTAACT
>NW_005230948.1:0-229 GCF_000412655.1 Myotis brandtii
CCAGGTGGCCAGGAGGCCTCTCGGCTCCACTGATCCCAGGGCGGCGAGGCCTCTCGGCTCCGCTGATCCCGAGGCGGCGAGGCCTCTCGGCTCTGCTGATCCTGGGGCAGCGAGGCCTCTCGGCTCCGCTGATCCCGGGGGCGAGGCCTCTGGGCTCCGCTGATCCCAGGGCGAGGAGGCCTCTCTGCTCTTAGGCTTCAGGGCTGTTTGGCTTCGCTCTACCACTTGG
>NW_005230949.1:0-229 GCF_000412655.1 Myotis brandtii
AGATTTTGACAACAATTTTTTTTTCTGGACTTTAAGATTGAGGTTATTTTCCTTGTACATAAACAACAACAAAATAACCACTGGAATTTGTCAAAGTAATATAACTAATTCTAAAAGAAAATGTAATTATTCCTAAACAGAACCCTAAATCTTTACAAACTGAAAAATATATACTTGTCACCCAGCCAGAGTGGCTCAGATGCTTGAGTGTTGTCCCATGCACTGAAAG
>NW_005230950.1:0-229 GCF_000412655.1 Myotis brandtii
CAAGTGAGAGGCCTCACTAAGGAGAGGCATTGCAGCTAAGACCTAAAAGATGCAAAGGAGACAGACAGCCATGAGCAGACTTAGATGTAAAAGAGCCCTGGGTGGAGGCATTAGCAAGTGCAAAGGCCCGGAGGCAGGAGCAGGAATAAACTTGGTGCTGAGGCAGAAAAAGAGAGCCCGTGTGGCTGGACGGCTGGACAGAGAGGGGCAGGAGGAGATGATGCTGTGA
>NW_005230951.1:0-229 GCF_000412655.1 Myotis brandtii
GTAAAAGAACAAATGAATAAATGTGATGCCAACACATATAATTGATCACTAACTCTATATACATTATTGTCCTTTCTCCCTTATTGGGACATTTCCATCCTCTACTTACCTTCATCACCATTAAATCTTAAAATTCACCTCCGTATCCAATAGTGTTTTAATTAGTGTTTTGTAAATAGAAAAATACCTCTTAAAGTGAAAAGTAACCCTCTCAATTTTATTTAAAGAA
>NW_005230952.1:0-229 GCF_000412655.1 Myotis brandtii
CATGCCTGAATCGCCCTGGGGTGTCCCAGATACACAATTAATCAATTCTCCTTTTTACTTGAGCTGGTGTAAGCAAGAGAAAGGTAGGCACAGCAGAATGGAGGAGATGAGAAGTGGCCTGGGAGCGCAGCAAGGCCTGGGGTATCCTGTGAGATGAAAGGGGCTGGGGCGGGAGGGGAAACAGAATCTTCCAACGCCATTTGGTGCCATCCTTGTCACCCACCCACCA
>NW_005230953.1:0-229 GCF_000412655.1 Myotis brandtii
ATTGCTACCTTGGTTAACAGCCCACCCAGGGGCAAATGGTTTGACAAAAGGTGACCCTAGAACATTTCCTGCATAAGATAAGCAATGTGTTTGCAGTCTTGTTCTGTGAATTCCCTGACTCTTTGTTTAGAAAAACCTTATAAAAAGTACCTCAGCCCCTGAGCAGTTGCCTCTCTGAGCCACCTGGCTCCGGGAGTGCCGTCTGGCCAGACTAATAAAGGTCTTTTAC
>NW_005230954.1:0-229 GCF_000412655.1 Myotis brandtii
TTATTGTACTATTATTGAAACATACAATAATCATCACAGCTAGCATGGAGTCTCCATGAAGGCAGCTTTCTTTACTGCAGAACTAATCTGGGTCCTTGACATGTTTGAGTCTATTTTGACTATCTGAGCAGGAAATACAGTCCACAGGTTCCCAACCCTATTTGACCTTAGAGCCACTTGTTTGTGGACCTCCTCGTCACAGCTGAACAACTTCTACCATCTATAAAGA
>NW_005230955.1:0-229 GCF_000412655.1 Myotis brandtii
CGCATTCCCGCCAGCGCACCTCGTTTGTGGTCTTGCCATACAGCACCTGGTGGTCATTCATCCATTCATTAACTTAGACATTCATTCATTCACTTACTCAGTCATTCATTACTTAGTTATTCACTCAGTCACGTATTCATTCATTCACTTATCCATTCCCTCAACCATTCATTCACTCACTTATCCATTCGTTCATTCATTCACTTAGATATTCACTCACTTAACCATT
>NW_005230956.1:0-229 GCF_000412655.1 Myotis brandtii
TAAAACTATATTTACAAGGAAGTTGTACATGAATGTTCATAGCAGCTTTATTCAGCCCCAAACTGAAAACTACCTAAATGTGTTTCAATGGTTGAATAGTTAAACTCTGTTTTTCTCACCCCATGGAATACTACTCAGAAATAAAAAGAAATGAACTATGGATGCACACAATAACTCAACATGCATTGGATGAATCTAAAGGGAATCATGCTCAGTAAAAAAAAAAAAA
>NW_005230957.1:0-229 GCF_000412655.1 Myotis brandtii
TACTGCCCTGCTCTGACCATCACGGAGGGGCCCCCCGCTGCCCCGCCTCCCCCTGCTGCCTGCCTCCCCCTGCTGCCTGCCTTGGTGTGGGACACTCCCCGCAGCAGCCTCACAGGCAGCTGTCCCCACAAGCCTCCCACAGGCCTGCGGCCGGCTGCTCACACTGTCCCCTCCCAGCGCTGCCCCCATCCTCCCCTTGGCTGCCACTCCAACTCCTGCATCTTCTTTT
>NW_005230958.1:0-229 GCF_000412655.1 Myotis brandtii
AACCAAGGTCACCCCAGCAAATTTAATAATATTTTTTAAAGGTAGGTTTAACCATATTGCTTTCTAAGCAACAGTCTATCATTTGATCCATCTTATAGGCACATTGATTAGGGCAGTGGATATTGCCATCACCCATAAATAGCACCAGTGTCTTGTTAATATTCTCTTTCTCTTTTTCGATATTTATCTACATAGCACAGCGGTGTAGCATCACTGTTCTTATGTGAAA
>NW_005230959.1:0-229 GCF_000412655.1 Myotis brandtii
TTGAGGATGTTATGCTAAGTGAAATAAGCCAGCCAAAAAGGACAAAAACTGTATGATTCCACTTATATGAGGTATCTAGTAGTTCAGTTCACAGAGACAGAAAGTGGAATGGTGTTTGCCAGGGCTGTGAGGAAGGAGGAAGAGAGTTATGGTTTAACACGTACAGAATTCAGTTTTTCAAGATGAAAGACTTCTGGAGATGGATGGTGGTGACAACGTGATTGTACTT
>NW_005230960.1:0-229 GCF_000412655.1 Myotis brandtii
TAATGAATTTTTAAACACATGTATTTCCTTAAAATGTCACACACTGCCAGAACTGAACCCATGAGACCTGTGAGAGCAGCCAGCCTTTGATCTGAGGGAAGCCTGCCTCCGCTCCCCACCCACCCCAGGGCACCAGCTACAGAGGTCCTGCCGGATCCCTGCCACGGGTTTCTCAGTTGACTTCGTTCCAATGGCCCCAAAGAAAGAGCTTCCCTTTTTAAACCGTCTG
>NW_005230961.1:0-229 GCF_000412655.1 Myotis brandtii
CCCAAATAAAGCTGTCTTAGCCTTCCTGAACCTACCCTATAAAATGAATCCAGGTGGTTATGGCATTGTACTGGGAAAAGAGGTATAATAGGTGGGAGGGATTAGAGAATTATAACTTTGGAGCAAACCAAAGCTTTATTCAGTCAATCACCTCTCGCCTAACACAACACTATAACTCACATTCAAAGCATGGGCAATATCATGCAACCAACAAAATCTATGTCCCACT
>NW_005230962.1:0-229 GCF_000412655.1 Myotis brandtii
TGATTTTTAGAGAGAGAGGAAGGGAGAAGGATAGAGACAGAGACATCTATGAGAGAGAAACATCCTCTTGCCTTTTGCATGTCCCCTAGTGGGTTGCCCTCAACCTGGGCATGTGTCCAAATCAGGAATTGAATCGTTGACCTCTTGGTTCATGTGTTGATGCTCAACTACTGAGCAACCCCAACCAGACTCTTGATCTTTTTTGGTGAGTTTGGTCACTCTAACCTTA
>NW_005230963.1:0-229 GCF_000412655.1 Myotis brandtii
ACACAACTTAATTAATAAATATTAATTATTCACTCCTAATTTAATGAATAATCAATCAATCAATCAATCAATTAATTCTGCCCTTTGGCAACCTTTCAGATACTCTTGTTTTCTTTCCCTTGAATTTCTTATGTCTCTAATCTGCAAACATTTGGTGCTGTACATGGAGTTAGTTTCTCTAAATGACCTCATTTGCATACACATGCCCACTTTGGTAGAACAGTATCTA
>NW_005230964.1:0-229 GCF_000412655.1 Myotis brandtii
TGTTTGCTTGTTTGACTATAGACATTGGAGAATTCCTTATTTCTCCCAGATCTGAGGCCCCTGTCACTTCTGTGTCTGTAGCCTTTCTGCCTCCTCCCAGGGGCTTTTGCAGAGAGAAGTCTGTTCATGTGTTGAAACCCACCGTCTTTCTTCCATTGTGGAATCGGGTCTAAGGACGCTGCACCCAGCCCCGGGCTGCCTTCCAGATGTTTACCTTTAACTGCAGGGC
>NW_005230965.1:0-229 GCF_000412655.1 Myotis brandtii
TACAAGCTCCACACAAATGCAACGCATTGTGATCAACAGAAGGCTTAAACTGAGCAAAGATCCAGGAGAGAGGTGCTGGGAAAGGCTGCCTGGGGGCTGAGGCTACCCTGTGGCGGAGCCGGGAGCCGGGCAGGACTGGGCTGGCCGGCCATTAACTCATTAACTGCCAGACCCGGGGCCCAGCTTCCTGCCGGGAGTGCCATGATGAGATGAGTCAACAGTTCTCAAG
>NW_005230966.1:0-229 GCF_000412655.1 Myotis brandtii
TGAATCCCACGCAAAAGGAGGTGCTGGGCGAGCTGGGTCCCGGTCCTGTGCTCTCTCCCCATCAGCCGTGCGGTCCGGGGCCCTGCTCCCCCTCCGCACCAGGCTCCCAGGCAGTGCGGGCAGGCGGAGCTCAGGTGAGGATGGTGCTCATGGTACTCCCCTCGGTGAGTTAAGACACATTCCCAGTAACCAGTGGTTGAGGATGGGAAAGAAACCAACAAGGCAGGTC
>NW_005230967.1:0-229 GCF_000412655.1 Myotis brandtii
CCTGGCCGCTGAAGCTCAGTTGGGAGGAGCATCGTCCTGTACACTGAAAGGTTGCAGATTTGATTCCTGGTCAGGGCACAACCCAGGTTGTGTGTTCAATCCTGGCCTCAGTCAAGGTGCGTGCAGTGCAAGAGGCAGTAGATGGGTGTCTCTCTCTCTCTCTCTCCTTTCTTCTCTCTCTCTAAAAAAAAAAAACAAACAAACAAAAAGAACAATGAAAATGAGGATT
>NW_005230968.1:0-229 GCF_000412655.1 Myotis brandtii
AGGAGAATGGAAGAGGGGGGATGAGTTGAGAGACATCCCAGAGGTAGAATGAGTGGCTTGGTCCTCTTTCAGGAAAGAAGAAACCAAAATGATCCCCAAGTTTGTACAATAGTCAGTAGTCAGGGCAACCACATGTGCTGGTTCACATCGGCTGTCTCCTGTATTAGTCAGGTTCTCCAGAGAAAAAGAACCGATAGGGTGTGTGTGTGTGTGTGTGTGTGTGTGTGTG
>NW_005230969.1:0-229 GCF_000412655.1 Myotis brandtii
ATGGACACAGACAATAGTGTGGTGAAGGCCTGGGGATAGGAGGGTGTGATAGAGGGGGTCAACGGGGGAAAAGAGAGGACATCAATAATGCTTTCAACAATAAAGATAATTTTTTTAAAAAGACAGTTAATTTTTTTAAAAAGTAGAAACTTGTATGGGAAGGTCATTACCTTCTATAAGAATTATACTTGTGGCCTGACCTTTAGATATTAATGTGGCTGCCCCTTGA
>NW_005230970.1:0-229 GCF_000412655.1 Myotis brandtii
ATATTAGGTGTGCAATTCTCTAAGTGGGCTGTGCATTGACTCAATTTTACAAATAGGTAGCATGCTTCTAAGGTTCATGCATAAAGCTCATTTTCAAATGTGTGTGATAAGAAGACTTTATATAAATGAGAAGTTATTCTTCATAAAAATGTGTGAATTTAATCTACTCCCATTGAAAAGAGGAATAGGAAATTTATATTTCTATCTGGACTCCACATAATATAAGTTA
>NW_005230971.1:0-229 GCF_000412655.1 Myotis brandtii
ATGAATTTGTTGTGCACCTTGAAAGGAACTGTGGGCCGCAAGGCAGTAGGCACAGGGGCGGGTTTCCGCCCATCCTCTGCACCCCCGCCCAGCCCCTCCTACTGCGGCCCTGGGTCCCCTGTCTGCCCACAACCCCGCTTCTGCTCCCAAGAGCTGATGGTACCGTTCCCAATCGCACTCGCTGAAGGTACAGAGCGATTGGAGCCAGTGTCAGCAGTGGGTGCGAGTG
>NW_005230972.1:0-229 GCF_000412655.1 Myotis brandtii
CATGCATATAAGCATCACCAATGGACACAGACAGTAGAAGGGTGAAGCCTGTGCAGGAGGGTG
Source organism: Myotis brandtii (assembly GCF_000412655.1). Taxonomy (NCBI): domain Eukaryota; kingdom Metazoa; phylum Chordata; class Mammalia; order Chiroptera; family Vespertilionidae; genus Myotis; species Myotis brandtii. The sequence goes on from NW_005230972.1 coordinate 64, forward strand.
AGAGTGGGCGGGAGAGGTCAATAGAAAAAAGGAGACATATATAATACTTTCAGCAATAAAGAATTTTTAAATAAAACACACAGAAGAACCACAATCAGATCTTATATATCCACAGCCCACCTTCCCTGGTGCACTTGATGTCCCTTCACCAGTCACAGCCAACATC
>NW_005230973.1:0-229 GCF_000412655.1 Myotis brandtii
TTTAGTGTTTGCATAAATAGGCTTCGAAAACATGGAAATCTTATTGTAGACTTGGTTTATAGAGAAAGACCTGTGATAGTGCTCAGTGTCTAAGATCATTAGGAATAAAGAATCCTCTGGATCACTACAAATTGGAATGCCTAATCTTACCCCCCCCCCCACCACCCCAAAATAAATAAGGTATATTTTTTTCAGTCTGAATTTATAGACTGTTTTGGAGTCTCACATT
>NW_005230974.1:0-229 GCF_000412655.1 Myotis brandtii
ACTTATATCTGCCCTCTGTGAAGATCAAATGAGGGATTTGAGTGCTGTTACTCAATCCCTGCACTGCTATGCACACAGGTTATATACAGGCACCTTCTCCTTCATTTGTTGAGGTCCATGCTAAAACCAATTGTCAAATACTTTGAATATATGTGAGTGCCCATAGCCAAAACCTGAAACATATCACATAATCAACACCCTCTGAACCCAGGGCATAAGCATAGCAATG
>NW_005230975.1:0-229 GCF_000412655.1 Myotis brandtii
TTTTTTTTTCTCTTTGCACAGATGTGATTTGCTAGGGGCAAAGTTGCTTCCTCTCAGTGACTTACATAGAGAACTGCTGATGCAGGTACCCCATGGAAAACTTGGAGCCATATTCTATTTAGAGACATTTCAGCCTTACACAGCAGATCCAGCCACTGCAGCTTGCTTCATTACCCATCACAGGGACGTTTGGATGGAAATAAATGGGTTCTTCACCTTGTTCCCCAGG
>NW_005230976.1:0-229 GCF_000412655.1 Myotis brandtii
GTGTGTGCTTATTGATGTGCTTGAAGGCCCTGGGGTTCTCACTGTGCAGACCACAAAGGGTTTCAATTTGTAGCTTGCAACATTGTCCCAAAGCAAGACCATTGTCTTGTTGTTAAAAAGCCTTGCAATCTGGCATTGACTTGACCTCCTTTTGGATGAAAATTCTTTCAGGTGTCTGTTTCCAGAATAGGGAGGTTTCGTCAATATTGAATATTTGCTCTGGCAAGTA
>NW_005230977.1:0-229 GCF_000412655.1 Myotis brandtii
TAGAGTGGAGAAGGTTTTCCTGTTTTGTAATGGCCTTGTTTACATGAAGGGTAGCCTGGGTAACTTTTTAAAAATGTAGTTTATATATCTTATAAATTATAATGCTCCATGTACGCTGCTGTTACGTTTTTCCTTGATTCTATTTTGAATATTGTGAGTTTTTATTTTAGAGGAAAATTAATAGAAGTTACATTTAGGTTGCTAAAATTATGCCATTTAAATTAAAAAC
>NW_005230978.1:0-229 GCF_000412655.1 Myotis brandtii
GCTGGGGAACCCCCAGAGGGCAGGGCGGCCGGGCAGGGCCAGCCGCTGGAGGCAGAGGCAGACCTGCACACTCGGACACTCGGACGCTCGGACGTTCCCGAGGAGCTGCCTTGCCGGAGAGCCGGGGACTGGGAGCGCTCCGGACTTGGGAAGTCCACCCTCGGCGAGGCTCTCTGCTGAGTGGCCGCGTCTCCCCGGCCTGGACTGTCCGCAGTGGCCGTCCATCAGC
>NW_005230979.1:0-229 GCF_000412655.1 Myotis brandtii
CATTACGTGAACGGTGGCGCCTGAGAGACAGAAACAAGTGGAGTGAGCCCCCCATCAGCTGGGCTGCTGGCAGAGCTCTGCCTGGGGACCAGGAGGGAAACCCTGACAAAGCCTGAGGAATCTCCTACATGGAGGGGGGAGGGGCGGGGCTGGGAGTGGAGGAAGCCCAGGGACTGGGTTCACAGGGGAACGTGCTGGAGGGGGGAGTGCTCGGAGGCGGGGAGGGAAT
>NW_005230980.1:0-229 GCF_000412655.1 Myotis brandtii
TAAAACTATGGAACGGGTCCCTCAAAGACTAGATTTAAGGCCAACAAAACCAAAGAAGACTTTGCCTGGACCTGAAAGGAAAATGCGTCTGGAAGAATGAATACTCTGCAAAGCAGTAAATTGAAAATGCCCATTTTGATGATGTTAACAGTGAGGGGTGTACTCATAATTATAGTTAACATTGATTGAGAATTGTGTGTCTTGCAGACTGCTGAGTCTTTACAGGCAT
>NW_005230981.1:0-229 GCF_000412655.1 Myotis brandtii
GTGACTACGCTGAGCACTGTCAGTACTGACCAGCCATATGACTCCAGGCAACTTGCGTGACTGCCGGGGTGACAAACTCAGTTTGCTAACCGTGGCCAGGCAGCAGCCGTTGGGCCGAGAGCGCCGTTGTCTTGCAGGGACGCATGCCCAGGGTTGCTAAATCTCCCGTTTTTAAAAAGAGAAGTGAGAAAACTGCCCTTGCCTTTGAAGTATCTTGGTTTTAAAACAT
>NW_005230982.1:0-229 GCF_000412655.1 Myotis brandtii
AGAGGTGTTGCTTAGACAGACAGACAGTATGGAAGGGACTTCAGGTGGTATGTTACAGCCACTGTGCAAAGTAAGGGACGGACACTGGGCCCCCTTCTCTGGTGGGACAGATCTCCAGGGTGAGAAAATAAAAAACAAGAAATAAACACCATCCCAAAGCAGCCACTGAGAGTTCAACTCCCTGGGAAGCTACTTCTGGGCCAGCCATCTCAGCCACCGAGGCTCAGAG
>NW_005230983.1:0-229 GCF_000412655.1 Myotis brandtii
CTTAGTTGGTAGAGACTGGCTCTTATCTATTCTTGTCTCTGTATTTCTTGAGCATAATACTTGGGATGGGTGGGAATAGCTGATGCTAGTCCTCAGAACTTGGGGCTGGAGTATCAAGGGTCCAACAGACATTATTACATTAGTTGGTTTTTCCATCTAGGAACTTGGCTTCTCTCTTTACTTAACTCAGGCTTAAAAAAATTATTTATTGTTGAAAGTATTACATATG
>NW_005230984.1:0-229 GCF_000412655.1 Myotis brandtii
AGCTATGCGCAGACCCTAAGGAGGCCTGGGTGCAGAGGTTGATGAAGCGTCTGGACACATCACCAGCGCCACGGAAACCAGCCCAACGCAGTAAGAAGGACAAGTCTGGCAAGAAGAGAAAGGGCTGCAAAGGCTGTAAGAGGTAAGGAAGCTGAAGGGACTGGGGAGGGAAGTGAAGAAGAGCCTCTGTCAATCCTTCAAGCCCCTCTTCCCTCTTTCCAGGACTGAA
>NW_005230985.1:0-229 GCF_000412655.1 Myotis brandtii
AGGCAGCAAAATAAATACTATAATTTGGGATATAGGGGTTATTTACAAATCAACACTAAAATAGAGTGTTTGACCTCAAAACTGCAGAATATACATCCTTCTCAAATGCACATGGGTAATTCTAAAAGATAAACACATGTAAAGATACAAAACAAGTTTCTACAAGTTCAAGAATATTAAAATCATATCAAACATATCACAGTAGAATGAATTTAGAAATCAACTATAG
>NW_005230986.1:0-229 GCF_000412655.1 Myotis brandtii
ACGTGAAGTATGCCACAGCACATGCAGAATGATGGCAGGGAAGATGCCCTTCTTTCTGTGCGGAAGCTCAGAGAGGGATGTGGGAGGTGCTGCCAGGAAGGTGACAGGTGGCCTTACTCCTTTTCTCCGCTTGACCCCACTTCCGACAAGCTTCTCCCGCTTCTAAGCCCCTGACCTCTTCCTTAGAGCATCTACTTTAGAAAACTTGTCAATTCCTTCTCTGCTCTTT
>NW_005230987.1:0-229 GCF_000412655.1 Myotis brandtii
GTACATGAATGCTCACAAGGTCTGCACATGTGTGAGCGCCTGCAGTAATAGATGGCCTCCCCCCACCAGAGAGTCCCCACCTGCCCATTAGAAAATAAGAATTATTAGAAATTAGGGCCCTTCTCTCTCTCTTTTTGTCCATGTCTGGCCAGGCTGAAGTGGTAGAGGGTGCGATCTTGAGAAATCAGGGGAACTCTCAAATCCTCTGCTGGTCCTAAGTGGAACCACA
>NW_005230988.1:0-229 GCF_000412655.1 Myotis brandtii
CCCCAGTGGCTTGCTGGAACCGGCTGGCAGGAGCAATCTTTTCATGCAGGAATTTTGCAAGGCCGTTGTTAGAAACAGCTGGGAGCTTGAAATGGGCCGTGGAGGAAGTGTTTACACCATGGAAGTTGGCAGATGCTACCGTCAGGGTTGTTCTTCAGAGACCTGTTTGCCAGGATAATACTGGTCCCTGTCTTCTCAGTGGTCCCCTCCAGGGCAACACAGCAGCGGG
>NW_005230989.1:0-229 GCF_000412655.1 Myotis brandtii
GGGATCCTGGTGTGGTGTGGGACTCCTCGCTCCTAAGGGGAGACTTCAGCAGCCCACATACCACTCCCAGTTTTTACCAGTGAGATGTGGATATGAGACCAGGCTGGTTCCAAGTCTCCACCCCGCCTACAAGTTCTGAGTTGGCTTCTTCTTTGTATCTTTAGCTGTAGGGCTCCAGTTCAGCTAGATTTCGGGTGGTTCTGAATGATGGTTGCTTTGTGCTTCAGTT
>NW_005230990.1:0-229 GCF_000412655.1 Myotis brandtii
TGCCATCCCTGGCATCCTGGGGAAGGGTAGCAGGGAGGGTGAGAGCGAGCTCGGCAAACACCCCATATTCTCACCGCGCCTTCGTGCCCGTCACCCCCGCCCTCAGCTAGCCGGCAAGAGATTGCAACATGTCGCCGATGTCCACCATATTCCGCACCACCTCCCGGTGGTCGAAATCCTGGTCGAAGGACCGCCAGAGGGGGCAATTTGCATATTAGGCTTTTATTAT
>NW_005230991.1:0-229 GCF_000412655.1 Myotis brandtii
ACATTGAGGTCTACAGTACCAAGGTCAGCTGCAAGGTGACCTCCCGCTTTGCTCACAATGTTGTCACCACGAGGGCCGCCAACCGCGCAAATGCCGCCAAGGATGTCTCCTTTGACGTGGAGCTGCCCAAGACCGCTTTCATCACCAACTTCACCCTGTGGGTGTCCCCATGGCTGCTGGCTCTGGGCTCTGGAGGGGAGTCTGGCCCAGCATGAGCCCCAACTCTTTC
>NW_005230992.1:0-229 GCF_000412655.1 Myotis brandtii
AACTTTTTGGTGCATGGGATGACGCCCAACCAAACGATCCACATGGGCTAGGACACGATGAGAAACTTTTGATCTGGGAATTTTCCTTTTAGGATATAGGAACAATCCTTTGATGATCGCAACATTCCAGTGGCACTTTTGTCTTCAATAAGCTCTTGACTTGTATATGAAGCAGCTTTTACAACACGAGTTTCTGTCTAGTGCAGCGGTTCTCAACCTGTGGGTCGCG
>NW_005230993.1:0-229 GCF_000412655.1 Myotis brandtii
CCTCACGGAACCCTGCACCCTCTGTCGGAGGAGCCCCGCTGTCAGGACTCGGACAGACAGACACCCGGGCTCTCCCACCCAGCACAGCCCTGTAAGCGCAGACACACGCTCCACAGAGCACATACATACAACCGGGCACACCTGTTCACCCGGGGGCAAACGCATACCCCGATGTGTGTTTGTACACTCACGTAGGCTGCACCTCAACTAGGCACACGTATTGCCCCTT
>NW_005230994.1:0-229 GCF_000412655.1 Myotis brandtii
CTGATACTCAATTCTTGGTGCAGGAATAGGGGGACTCTGACTCCTGGCACACACTAGGGAACTCTGATTTTCGACACACACCAGCAGGGGTCTATTTTTCAGTGCAGCGCAGGCAGGGATCCCTGATTCTAGGTGCGCGCACAGGCCACACTGAGCACCAGTGACTAGGATCCTGGGCAAGCATGGCTCCCGCCAACCCACGGCAGCCACACATCTTGGTGTTGGAGCT
>NW_005230995.1:0-229 GCF_000412655.1 Myotis brandtii
ATTATTTAATAACTTCTAGTATGTAAAATTTGCTCATTTCTATTCCACTAAACTCTCCCTGTCTCCCAAATATCACCCATTCATAGCATCAGTACCACATTGTCCAAAATTTTATGCTTTTTAACAGGTTTGGATGTGGGGTGGGGGGTCTCTTGATCTAGAGAACTATAAATGAAAAGACAAGTTATCTGTCCACAAACACACAAACTATGTGGCAGATTATATCTTT
>NW_005230996.1:0-229 GCF_000412655.1 Myotis brandtii
CCGAGCGGACCTCTGGGATCACGGCGGATTACTGCCTCCCGCCCATGACCTCAATCCCCACCTCCGCCCGGTCTCACATCATCCCAGAACCGGCCACGGCCTCTTAATTTTTGCTCCGCCGAGCCGCCTCCCCCTGCAGGCTCTCCGGGGGGTCAGTTTTATTCCCGACTGTTCCTCTCCGGGCCCTGCTATCCAACTCCTCAGTGTCCCCTGGGTGTTGCCCACCCGC
>NW_005230997.1:0-229 GCF_000412655.1 Myotis brandtii
ATGAAAGTGAAGTGCATTAGATAAAACAATTTTAAAGTGTGTCTAAAACTGCTTAACTCTGGGCTATTAAATACATTCCCAATACTTCTAAAGTCAATGTCCACTATGCTTTTTATACTTAATAATTATATTAATTTAGACACCAAATGTATTATACCATAAATAAAATTTAAATAAAATGCTAATCTTAAAAATTAAGAAACATCATAGAGCATACTTTTATGTTCAT
>NW_005230998.1:0-229 GCF_000412655.1 Myotis brandtii
CACCTGGGCCGCCGCCCGCCACCCAACACCCGAACGCAGCCATATAAGGCCACGCTGGGCTCGGTGCGCCCGCTGGGTAGCAGGGGAGGGGTTCAAAGTCTCCGAGGACTGGCGGACGGGGCAGGGCCGATCCTGAGTGGTCAGCACACCCAAAGGTCCCGCCTAGCTGAGCGGAGGCCAGCACTGACCATGGCGGGCAAGAGTCCGCGGGCACTCATCACCCATTGCC
>NW_005230999.1:0-229 GCF_000412655.1 Myotis brandtii
CTCTTCATGCTTCCTTCTAATTGAACCCTTTCTTAATTTATGACCCTGTGTTTTTCTAATTGGTCATTCTTTTTTGAAGAATATCAATTCCAAAGTCTAAAATTCATGTGATGTCCCCTTCTTTCTCTTCCTCTTATCGTACAGCATTTCTCTATCTCCTGTGAACATATGTTTCTCATTTGTCAGCATCTGTTGACATTTTTTTATTCTCTGTGAAAATATGTTTTTT
>NW_005231000.1:0-229 GCF_000412655.1 Myotis brandtii
GATGCGCGAGGGGCCAGGCATCCTTGACTTGAGCTGAATAAGCACATGAGGACAAGAAAAACTATATATATTCTATTAAAAAAATCTTCACTTTACCATGAGGATCAATAGCATTTGATCATTGGTAATCATTTAGGGAAGCCAAGTGCCCCACCATCCAGGGACTGTAGGGGTCATTTTTACCAAGATGGAAAATTTGGGAGTAAAATGTATGCATTTCTAAAAGCTC
>NW_005231001.1:0-229 GCF_000412655.1 Myotis brandtii
CCTAATTAACATATTAGACTTTTATTATTATAGATTCCATCAACATGATAGTGAAGCATCAGTCTCTCAGGGCTCCTTCTTTTAAAGAAGAAAAGGTATTTTCATTTTAATTAACTGTTTATATAACTTATCAGCAAAATATACATATTTGATAGTTAGAGGGGACACTATTAATAATTATTCCCAGGAAAAAGACATAAAGCAAAGATGCCTCCCAGAAAACAGGACA
>NW_005231002.1:0-229 GCF_000412655.1 Myotis brandtii
TACCTGTGACCATCTGTCATCTGGAAGGCACTATACTATGCAGAGTGGAAAAAGAATCTTGGTTCATCATATGCAGCCATGATGAGAGAAAGACTCAAAAAAGGACAATGAAGTTGTGTATTATCTGGCTGCTGAGCAGATATATAACAGTGCTCTCAAGCTAACCTTTGTGGTGACTACAAGAATAGGCACATTGAGATTAGAAAAAAAAGCAGAAATGCACCTGCAG
>NW_005231003.1:0-229 GCF_000412655.1 Myotis brandtii
TCCTACAGAAGGAAGTTAGGACATTTCTAAAGAAAAAAAAAAGTAATGTTTTAATTAAAACTCTTAGCTTAATTTTTAAAAATTAACAAAAATAGAAATTAGTCATTTTTCTCACTAGTGAACCTAGCCTTTGGTGTGATCTATGTGGGACAAATAAAAAATTTGAATAATAAGATTAACTGGGTTATTCAAGAAATAAAACTTTGATCTGAGGGAAAAAATGAGTTTT
>NW_005231004.1:0-229 GCF_000412655.1 Myotis brandtii
ATAGTTTTAAATGTAGATACTATTTAACATTTCTGTGTTGGATCAGAGAGAACCTCCTAGAAAAAAAGGACTTTCTCATGAATTTTTGAACTTCAAATTGAGCCCAAGAGGGAGGCTAAATTACTATCATGCTGGTCCTCATTAAAATGATCCCAAACTTTACCATCTATAAATCAACCATAAAAGGCTTTTGAAAGATGATTATCACATGCATATCATGAATGCAAAT
>NW_005231005.1:0-229 GCF_000412655.1 Myotis brandtii
ATATTATGCTTTTATTATATAGGATTATATAGGATGTTAATTATTGTATTATTTATTTGCATTCTAACTGTAAGCCTGCTTTTGCTCACAACTGTATATTGTGATTTCAGTAGGCATAAGTACTAAGGAAAAGAGCAGGTAGGTCCTAGTTGCTGCAGCTGGAATACAAATAGGGCTTTATTTTATTTCAAATTATCCTATATAATAAAGTGGTAATATGCAAATTGAC
>NW_005231006.1:0-229 GCF_000412655.1 Myotis brandtii
TAGGGCTATTTCTAGTTTCTTAACTACCTATGTGATCTTAAGTACATCTCTTAATCTCTTCAAAACTCAGGTAAGTTCTTTTGCAAAATTAAAGTGTTTATACTGAGATGATAATCTTTAAAATTTTATTTTTCTAAATTGCATCAGCAAAATTTATTTTTTTTACTTTTTATAATTCTTTTTTTTAAAAATACAATTTTATTGATTTTAGAGAGGAAGGGAGAGGGAT
>NW_005231007.1:0-229 GCF_000412655.1 Myotis brandtii
GATCATGTCACAAGTAAAATGGTTGTATTTTCTTCAACTTGTATGGATTTTAGTTACTTTTTTTTGCCTGTTGCACTGGCTAGGATATCAATGATTAAAGTGATATGAGAAATCTCATGAACAAGCCTTCATTATTTTACTATTGAACAGTATTCTAGCTGTAGATATTCATAGATTCTTCTTAGGAACAGGAAAAATTTCCTTTTACCCTGAGACTTTTATCATTAAT
>NW_005231008.1:0-229 GCF_000412655.1 Myotis brandtii
ATGTGGCCACTGAAACCACCTTTGTCACCACAATGGATGAAGCGCTTCAAATTTAAAAGGGACAACAATTCTCCTATTATGTTACATTTCCACTAAGAACTTTCGATGACTTGGAAGGAGTTATTTTTATGTTTCAATATGTGTACCTGTTTATTTTTTTACCTACTTTCTTTTTATCTAACCTATTATTGCTTTTGTGAAAAGAAATGAATCTTGTTAAGACAAATCT
>NW_005231009.1:0-229 GCF_000412655.1 Myotis brandtii
ATGTGGCCACTGAAACCACCTTTGTCACCACAATGGAGGAAGCGCTTCAAAATTAAAAGGTATAACAATTCTCCAATTATGTTACATTTCCACCAAGAACTTTCGATGACTTGAAAGGAGTTATTTTTATGTTTCAATGTGTGTACCTGTTTATTTTTTCACCTACTTTCTTTTTATCTAGCCTATTATTGTTTTTGTGAAAAGAAATGAATCTTGTTAAGACAAATCT
>NW_005231010.1:0-229 GCF_000412655.1 Myotis brandtii
ATGTCCCCAGACCTCACGCCTCGTGTCCCGGCGGGCCACGTGTGCCTAGAGCCGGGCCACGCTGCCGTCTTCTGCGCGGTGTGGCCTCCCCCCCATCCCCCAGGCTGGGTGTCCCCTCTGTGAGAGCAGCTCGTGAGGAAACAAGCAAACCGGCCTGGCTGCTGGGGACATGGCCACCCTGAGCCACGGGGCCAGGGAGCCGCCCAAAGCTCGCGGCTTTGGAAGTGAC
>NW_005231011.1:0-229 GCF_000412655.1 Myotis brandtii
CTTAAAGTGCAGAATGGGTGAGCTCATTAGGGAGGGGGAGACTTCCTAATGAGCTCACCTAATGAGTTTGAAAAAATCAGATAAGGGCTTTTCTGAAAGGACATTTTTACAGTAGGAGAGTCAGGTAAGGTAGAGATAGGAAGAGACCTTTGACCTTTTAAATTTGTATAATATCCTTATGTAAAACACTGACATCTGCTAATTACATTATTGCCTATGATTTTGGACT
>NW_005231012.1:0-229 GCF_000412655.1 Myotis brandtii
ATATCTTCTTTTGGGAAATGAATGTCTATTCAAGTTCGTTACCCACTTTATGTTTGGGGGCTTTAAGAATTCTTTATATAGTCTGGATACTAGACTCTTATCTGACATTCTAGAAACCCAGCACGTGAAATCGTGCGGCCCCGCCCACCCATGCACGCCCTACTGCGCTTGCAGCCCCACCCACCCGCACCAGTCTTTGGTCGTTACGGCATTAGGGCCACGGGCTTTT
>NW_005231013.1:0-229 GCF_000412655.1 Myotis brandtii
GATGCCCTGATTCACATTCAACACTTCTCTGCCCACCTGACCCCACAATGAATGAGACATCAAACTAGAATGCAGCTGTATCCCCCTAAGTCACCAAAAGGAATGTGGCTTATTATCACCCAAAGGGAGACATGTTGGGCTGTGCAACATGAGACACACATACATGATCTAAATGCATAAATCACATGACAGCTTTCTTTAAAGAAGATGAAGCAAGAAAGACACATAA
>NW_005231014.1:0-229 GCF_000412655.1 Myotis brandtii
GGGCTAGAGGTAGACGGGGGAGTTTTGGCAGGTGACAGGCTCTGGAACTGTTGGGTGCGAGGTGTTTGTGGGGAAAGGAGCTAGAAATGCTGCCAGGGATTATGGATTCAGTTTCTATAATTATCCTGTGAGAGATGCAGCTAAGGAGTGCGTTTTCTCTTAATTTATTTTTCGCCTGTTTGGACTGTGCTCTTTTAAATGTGAGACTACCCTGGGGCTGAGCTACACA
>NW_005231015.1:0-229 GCF_000412655.1 Myotis brandtii
TTCCTCTCCCCATAGAATGGTCTTGGCACCTTTGTGGGAAATCAATTAATCACATAGATGAGGATTTAGTTCCTAGCTCTCTATTTGATCCCATTGATCTACATGTCTGTTCTTATGCTGGTACCATACTTCTTTTATTACTGTAGCTCTGTAGCAATTTGAGATTAGGAAGTGTGTCACTCGACTTTTTAATCTTTTTCAAGATAATCTTAGCTATTCAAAGCCCCTT
>NW_005231016.1:0-229 GCF_000412655.1 Myotis brandtii
TGACAAATATCCATAGAGGAAGTTTATATAACACAAAATTATCAAGAAATTATCCACTTTAAATGTATATGGAGCATGAGAACAATCTAAAATAAACAGTTTCTTTTCCTCTCTACCCTGTCTCTCTCTAACCTGCCCATCTACCTAAATAAAGATTTGAACTTCCCTTTCTGTCTCTTTCCCATCTTTCTAATGGAAATAGTTAAAGCAGGGGCTACAGCCATGGAAA
>NW_005231017.1:0-229 GCF_000412655.1 Myotis brandtii
TAAATAAATAAATAAATAAAGTCTCTTGTCCTTTCTAAGCAAGATTTTTTATCACATAAGTATTAAGACACTCAATTATGTGTTCTTGTATCTGAGTTCATGAATGTCTGGTAGGGCTAAATGAAAGATGTACATGCTTCTTGGCATGTTAGAATAGGCATGGACATTTCTACAGATGGTTGTAATGACATTTGACCTTGTCTCAGCTATTTAATTCAGCCCTTTGTCT
>NW_005231018.1:0-229 GCF_000412655.1 Myotis brandtii
TGTCTTCCATAGTGGCTTAGTTCTAGCAGCTTTGCCTGAGGTTCTTAATAGTCGCTGCCCGAATTCACTTATTTATATGCTCCTGAATTACAGAACCCAAGGCGTGTTTTCTATGTACCAGATTAAAACAATTTTGTAAATACAAAAAAAAAAGGGGGGGGCCCTTTGCCCCTTTGCCCCGATCCTGGAGCTGATCCTGGAGCTGCTGGTGCTGGAGCTGTTCCTGACC
>NW_005231019.1:0-229 GCF_000412655.1 Myotis brandtii
CCAAAGAGTTAAGGGACTCTTAAGAATAAAGAAAGATGTGTCCAGTGCTTTTCCAAAGAGGATATCCAGTACAATACACAGAAGTAACAGGGAGGCATATCCTATGTGCCCAATAATTACAGCTGATTAAAGATGCCAGAGGACCTGAGGCGAAGTAGTGAGTGTGGGCCAGAGCGTGCATATCTGGAAATAGCTAGGCAGATAGTGGGAGCCCTCTGGAAGGTATGTC
>NW_005231020.1:0-229 GCF_000412655.1 Myotis brandtii
TAATGGTTTACTCTTGTTCTTCAAGAATAAATATTTTGAGTTGTCATTTCTAATCTCTAAAGTGGTACATGAACAAAAGCTCTTCAGGTCCCCAATAATTTTAAGAGTGTGACAGGGTCCGGAGGCCACATTGGAGAACTCTTAGGTGAAGAGAAAGTGCCCCATCCACTGCAGGTGACCGCACAAGAGGTGGGGCTAACCAGCAGGCAGTCCAATCCAGAATCAGAAG
>NW_005231021.1:0-229 GCF_000412655.1 Myotis brandtii
CCTCCTCCATCGCTTCGCACAGGCCTTGAAAGGAAACGTAAGAAAAACCCAACCCCCTATTGACATATGAGAAGCTTAACCCCCTGTTCACGCAGCATCTGTGTCTGAGAGTTAAGGTGGTGTGAGCGGTGCCCTGTCTGGCAGGTTGGAAGTCCCCCCATCAGTAGACGAGCCTCAGAAACACCCACGTCACGTGCACAGCTTCCCGGGAACTCGGGGCCATGGAATA
>NW_005231022.1:0-229 GCF_000412655.1 Myotis brandtii
ATATTGTATATCAACTGTAATTGAAAAATAAAAAATTTAAAATGAATTCAAAAAAAGGAAGCAGAACAGAAAGAGATGGAAGTAAGATAATAAAGGATCTATCTAAAAAGTCTCAAACAAGAAAACTGTTAGGGAGGGGATTATCAAAGAAATAATATCCAAAAAAATCCCCAAGAGTAAAAGCCTCTAAATCAAGCATGTCAAACTCACGGCCCGCAGGCTGCATGTG
>NW_005231023.1:0-229 GCF_000412655.1 Myotis brandtii
CGATTAAAAGCAAATTTATGATTCAAGAAGTCAAAGTTACTTTTCTAAGATTCACTCCCTGGCTAGGATGGGGTTGGAGAAATTGTGAATAGAGAACCTTTGTGCCCTTATCCTTAACATGCTAACCTGGCACTTTTCAGTGCAGGATGGGCACACCAAAACGGGTAGTTGAAGTTTTTAACACCTGGACCTGCATGTCCAGTATTTGTTTTACACTTAAGGAGTTGGT
>NW_005231024.1:0-229 GCF_000412655.1 Myotis brandtii
TCTTGAAATTGTGACATGCTGGAATTGGTCTACGGCACTGACTTTTTAATTGATATATAATTCATAAACCATAAGGTTCACCTTTAAAATATGTACAAGTCACTGTTTTTTAGTATATTCACAAGGTTGTACAACCATCACCATAATGTAATTCCAGAATGATTTTTATCACTCTTCAAAGAAACCCCATACACAGTTCTCCCTTCCTCCATAATCTGAGTGGAGTGAC
>NW_005231025.1:0-229 GCF_000412655.1 Myotis brandtii
GTGAGCGACCTTTGTTAAGCTTGGGTTATATTATCTCAGGTTTGGGAAGGACCAGGCACTTCTTCAAACTAACCAATCAACTACCCAGTCTTTCCCAGGCTTCTGATGGGTCCACCCCCTAACCAATATATTTCCTAGATCTTCTGGGGTTTTGTACCCCTTATCCAATCCAATCCTTTTCCCAGGCTAGACCAACAGGCCTCTATTGTCGCCATCTTGGCTTCCACTG
>NW_005231026.1:0-229 GCF_000412655.1 Myotis brandtii
CTACTGAACCTGAACCTTAACAGAGAATACCACATATACAAGAACTGTTTAAGTCAACTCTGAAAATAAAAAATGATGGATTATGTCCTGGCCAGGTGGCTCAGTTTGTTGGAATGTCATCTGGTGCACCCAAAGGTTGCAGGTTTGGTTTTTACCAGTCAGGACACATACTTAGGTTGTGGGTTCGATCCCCAGTAGGTGCATGTACAGGAGGCAACCAATCAATGTT
>NW_005231027.1:0-229 GCF_000412655.1 Myotis brandtii
TCTCACGGAATAGTTGCAAGCCTCCTTTGACTATCTCATTTCATTTATAACTGTAAATTAGAATCCCTGACCCTTACTTTTTTCACATAGGACTTAATGGGTATATATTCTTTTAAATCTTTTGTGCTCTTTTGTATGAATTGCAGCACAAGGATATTTCAGCTCAAGGAAAATATGTTTTATTTTCCTTTTTTTCTGCCTCATAGCACCACACTATGTATCTACACTG
>NW_005231028.1:0-229 GCF_000412655.1 Myotis brandtii
CTGCAAGACTGCTTCTTCTCTCAACTGAACAGAAAGGAGGAGGCTTCAGCTTCCCCTTGCAACTCACCAAGTGCTCCTCATGCAGCATCTTCCTTTCTAGGATCTCTGATTCCTGATGACATGGTTGACTTTCTGGGCACCTTTTCAGAATAATCTTTATCTCGCAGAAGATGCAACTCCATGGGACCCTGAGAGGCAGGACATGAAGTGAGCAGGGGCGGGTTCTCTG
>NW_005231029.1:0-229 GCF_000412655.1 Myotis brandtii
AGGAGGAAACAGACTGAAGAAGGGATCTAGCCTAGAATCAGAGGCTGTTGCATCCTATGGAATGTGGAGGGTGAGCTCCCATTTTTCTAGTCATTTACATGATAAAGTGTTTTCCCCTCAATCTGGGAACTAGTAGGAGCCTGGGAGTTTATACAAGTATCTCATTAAAACCTCACAACAGCCCTGTGAGGTGGGCATTATTTTCTCCATGTTACTGATGAGACAACTG
>NW_005231030.1:0-229 GCF_000412655.1 Myotis brandtii
GTAACCAATTTTGAAATGATTTTAATTCTGTTTTCTTGTTCTTAACTTGTTACATTTTACATTCCTTAGAAGTGTGATTATTACCTTAACAGAATTTTAAAAATCATTAGTCCACCAGAAAGACTCTGCTTGGCTTCTGTAGTGTTGTTTATCATTGGTTAACTTACAGAAAAATATTGATTCCTTTTTCTATACTTTTTTCATATATTGAGCTTGAACTTGTTTGTGA
>NW_005231031.1:0-229 GCF_000412655.1 Myotis brandtii
TGTAACTGTTGCTGCTTTCTTGTCTTATGGAAATGTACCCTCTCCCAGCTCTGTAGCCCTGTGTTGTTGTTTTTTCATGGACCCCCCCCCCCAATTCTAAAAATTCCCTAAATCTGCGTATTTCACCCCTAAAATTTTCTATTTCACTAACAGAAGGGCTGAGGCCAAAACGCCATCAGCAGGGCAGAGGAGGGGCAGTGGGATATTTATGTCTCTTGTAAAGGTCAGT
>NW_005231032.1:0-229 GCF_000412655.1 Myotis brandtii
CTGACCCCTGACCTCACCTTCCTAACATTCTGCTGTTTTCTTTTTATACACCTAAAATTTTGTATTTTGATTATTTCTGGACTCCAATTTTATACTTTCTTTTTGGTGTGGAGTATTGAACGGGGTAGGAGAAAGGACAATGTTTTGTAGGGAAAAAGGTAAATAACCAGAGAGTTTATCCGTTTAAAAACATTTTTATATATTTAAAACATGTATGTCCACTATTTCC
>NW_005231033.1:0-229 GCF_000412655.1 Myotis brandtii
AGCTTTAAAATATTTCCTTTGGATTTTGACCAAGCATGGCTCTTTACCAACAAGAATCATTATTTTCTCAACAACTTTATTCTCCGTCATCATTTTCCTCTCCCTTTCCATCGGCATTTTTCTATCTTCTTCATCTAAAAGCAATTCTATTAAAAGCCAGAAACCTTGCAGTAATTGCCTTCTTTGGGATTCTGAAATTAGTATACCTCTACTTATTTATTTAGCTTTT
>NW_005231034.1:0-229 GCF_000412655.1 Myotis brandtii
TTGTAAGACTTTCTGGCCAAGTGCAGCTGCACAACCAAAGTTAATAAGACGCTGAAACTGAAAATCCACTCACTTTCAAACAAATGTGTCACTGCCCCATGTTCTTGGGTTGCTGGGTGTTCAGGCTACCACCCTGCACCTAGTACGGAGCCGGGCCCGTGTGCAGACTCGGCCCACTTGTGTTTTGCCCTTGAATGGTGATGGGCCTGCGGGGCCGGGGGGGGGGGGG
>NW_005231035.1:0-229 GCF_000412655.1 Myotis brandtii
TACTGATGACTGTGAAAACAAATAAATGCAATCATAGCTACAATCTGAATGAGTTTCTATTAGATAAAAATGTGAATTAAATCTACCTGGTAGAAACACAAGACTAAACTTTTCTAAAGAATACCTGATATTTAAGTTATTCAGCACAATTACAATATAACCTAATTGGGTATTGAAAATGGCTCTAGTGATAAAACAAATTTTCCTTATATAGCTTTGAAATCTATCA
>NW_005231036.1:0-229 GCF_000412655.1 Myotis brandtii
TTTTTTTTTTTTTTTTTTTTTTTTTTTTGCCATTTTACCTCTTTCCCATCTCCATGGAGAAGAGGTCATGAGCTGTGGTATTATGTGACTGTTTTCCTGCAAATCCAATTAGCGAATGACAGCCTGAGGTTGCGCGCTCAAACACACTTTGCTGGTTAAACCTTCAAGAGACGTTTCTGTTTCCTCGTTATTGTTCCTTGTGCGAGTCCTGGAGAAAGACAGATTTCGA
>NW_005231037.1:0-229 GCF_000412655.1 Myotis brandtii
GACATCCAGACCTAAAAAGTCAAACACCAATGTTAAGACCCAAAATTTCACTAGTGGATTTTATAAAACATTTACATTATCAATCTCACACAAACTCTTATAGAGAAGAGAAAAAAAAGGAGATACTGACTAGTCTGTTAGATGGGGCCAACTTCACCTTGATACAAAAATGTAATAAATACATCATAAGAGAGGAAAATTGCAGGCCAATTCATCTTAATCTAGAAAT
>NW_005231038.1:0-229 GCF_000412655.1 Myotis brandtii
TGTGTGTGTGTGTGTGTGTGTGTGTGTGTTGGTGGTGCGGGGGTTGGGGGGGCAGCAGGGGGGCGCTCAGTTTCAGGGGAGTTAGGCCGAGCCCTCAGCCCTCTCCCCCGGACGCCCCAGTCGCCTCCCCACTCCCACTCCCCCTCCCCCGGGGACTTTCCGCTTTGGGGAAGGGGCGGGACCGAGCGCAAGGTGCGGAGGCGGCTGGGAGGGGTGGCTCTTCTGCTCC
>NW_005231039.1:0-229 GCF_000412655.1 Myotis brandtii
GGGGGCAGATGCTCAATGCAGGGGCTGCCCCCTGGTGCACTCCCATAGTCAACCTCCTGAGGCCCCTCCCCCTGCTGGCCAACATCCTATGGCCCCTCCCCTTAGCCAACCTCCCTCGGCCCCAATGGGCCCCAATCACTGGCCAAGCCGGGGGACCCCACCCGTGCACAAATTCGTTCACCAGGCCTCTAGTATTTTAATATCGCTATTCGCCTTTCTCTATAATAGA
>NW_005231040.1:0-229 GCF_000412655.1 Myotis brandtii
AGGGAAACCGTGGAAGCAGCTAATGTCCAACAGGATGACTGGGGAAGTCACAGTGTAGCCACCGGAAGAACCAGGCCGCGTGGAATGCCGCCTCCGCAGACTGCATCGCGACGGAGCAATGCTCATATCGTAATAACTTTGAAATACCAAAGTTCACTCTTCAAAGCAAAAAAAATTAAATGTAAAATGTCTAGTACCTGTAGCGTGTATTTTTCCCTGAATTCCCTCT
>NW_005231041.1:0-229 GCF_000412655.1 Myotis brandtii
ATACATCAGAAAAAAGGATCGACACTAGCCCAAATTTCTTTTTCCTTCATCACAATTTCACAGATAGAAGATTTGTTCTTACCATAGACCTTAGCAACCCAGGTTATGATTTTTATTCTTTCCTTAATTTAAGAACTTTCACCTTTGTACTTAAAGGAAGAACGTTATCGCTTCTCTTTGGCATATCCCAATTGTCGGCATATCTGAATTGCCAGCATCACTGCTCTTT
>NW_005231042.1:0-229 GCF_000412655.1 Myotis brandtii
CCTGAGAAAAAGAATTGTCTGAGACTTACATGGGAGAAGGAGTGATTTTCCCTTGTGTGGAGTTGAATCCCTGTTTCTAAAGGCTCATTTCCCTTAGTCCAGTCATAGAAGTGTAGCTGGCTTTTCAGTGAAGCTAGACGCAAAGCCAGGATCCAGACTTTCCTTTCCATGTGGGAGACAGGTCCAGTACAGCATCAGGGGAGGTGTAGTCCATTGTGTGGGAGGATCC
>NW_005231043.1:0-229 GCF_000412655.1 Myotis brandtii
TCTTGAGAAGGCGGGGTTCCTTGAAACAAACAATAAATGCTGGCAAAAACAGAAGGCAGCAGGAAAAGAGGGAAACTGCATGTGAGATGCACTGACTCTATATGATGCATAGGCAGGAGTCTACAGGAGTGGAACAGGGCTGTTGAGTCCAGGACATTATGGATGTCACTCATTCATAGGGTCTCCAGGAGGTGGAGCCAACAAAAGGGAACATAATACACAACTGTGT
>NW_005231044.1:0-229 GCF_000412655.1 Myotis brandtii
CTCCAACCAACTGCTCCCCCCTGGCCAGGACTGGACTCTCAATTCTTGACCACCTAACTTTCAATGAACTTTTCTTGCAGTGCACTTCATTCAATCACGCCTGCGTTTATGCCTCCGACTTTGTTATCACTTATGCTTCATATTCGTAAGCAATTAGGAGTCTCAATCTGTAACCACAAAACTATCATCAAGCCCATTGTTAGTTTATTCAAATATTCCCACAATGGCC
>NW_005231045.1:0-229 GCF_000412655.1 Myotis brandtii
AGTTTCTCTACTTTGCCATGCCTAAATTAGAAAGAGTTGAAGTAATCTAAGGAAATAGCTACCACGGAACCCTCTCCAGTTTACATTTAGCTCCATTTGATCACATCAGTCTCATGGCACACACATGGCCTTGGTGGCTTAGTGGTGGCAGCAGAGCCTGGACATGGCCAGGATGATGAGTAGCTGAATTCCTACCAATGGACTTGCCAATGTGAGCCCATCAGGAAGG
>NW_005231046.1:0-229 GCF_000412655.1 Myotis brandtii
GAGTCAGAAGGAAAGAGGCTGGGAAACAGAATACATTTTGGGCAGAAAGACCTTAGCCCTCAAGACCCTGACATGTTATAGGTTGAATGGTGCCCTCCCCAAAATTCCTGTGTAAGTCCCCACCCCCAGGACTTCAGAATGCGACCTTATTCGAGATGGGCTCCCTCTAGAGGCGATCAGATTAAAGTGAGGTCGCTAGGGCGGGCCCTGCTCCAATGGACTGGGGTCC
>NW_005231047.1:0-229 GCF_000412655.1 Myotis brandtii
CTAATAATTCAATAAACTAAAGAATAGATTTTCTGAGGCTTCATAAGTTTAGACTGAGAGTTATGAGTGAAAGAATTAAAAGCAACAAAACAAGGAAAGCATATTTAAGGTAGAAATGGAATTACCATTGAGCATCTAAACATGGGTTTGTTTGTTTTTTCATGCTATTTTATTTAAGTAGGAATATCACCCTGAGAATTCTGTGTCTGCCCATTTTGCTTAAGAAGCT
>NW_005231048.1:0-229 GCF_000412655.1 Myotis brandtii
TTGCCTGATGGGAAGACTGAGGCCAGGCTCAGACACTGAGTCAGGTTCAAGGACTTGGCAAGTTCCCACGGCCTCCTGTGGGCAGGACTGCTGGCTCCTGGGGATCTTATGGCGCCTCCCCATCCCTAGCTCTTTTGGGGTCCAACCCAACGGATGCCCCCAGGCCCTGCAGGGACCGTGACCACCTTGGTGATTTGGAATGGCCTTGCCCTAAGGTGTGGGGATTATG
>NW_005231049.1:0-229 GCF_000412655.1 Myotis brandtii
CCTCAACTGTAATAGAGTGCTAATAGGGTGTGAAAGAGAAAGAGTGAGGTGCAAAGGGAACAGTGATAATGGAGAAGGTGAGAGGAGTGGGAAGGGGTGAACTCTCAACCCATTGCTTCACAATGGTGGTGACACTGATAAAAACTTGTTTATGAGCCCTGCTGTGTCATCTGCTCCCAACTCCTTTGGGAACTCCTTCAAATTTCTATTTAATAACACTTAAGAAACA
>NW_005231050.1:0-229 GCF_000412655.1 Myotis brandtii
TAAAAAAAACACCTCCTACAAATTACTAAGAAAAAGACTTACAATCCAATAGAAAATTGGGCAAAAGACTTAGTAATTTCACAGAAATATATTGTTTAGGAATATAGACATGAATAGCAAAAAGACAAGGAATGAATAACACCAAATTCATAAAGTAGTTACTATTGTGGAGAAGAGAAAAGAAGGACATTGGAAAGGGATACATAGGATTCTCTGAGATACTTGTTAA
>NW_005231051.1:0-229 GCF_000412655.1 Myotis brandtii
ACTGACACTGAACTCTCCACTGCTAGTCTAGAAAATCAAACTTGGGACGGATCTTCCTGGGATGACACTTGGAAATACCAGAGGCTTCTCTTCTGGGTGGGGTCCTGCTGAGAGCCCAGCTCACCCCGAGAGAGGGTTCTGTCTTCATGAGTGGGCAGAGCCTTCCCTTGGGTTCTGAGTCCCATCCCTCCGGCTGTCAGTGGGATCTTGGGGTTGCACCGGGAAGGGG
>NW_005231052.1:0-229 GCF_000412655.1 Myotis brandtii
TATATATATCATAATATGCTCATTAGACTGGACATCCTTCCGGATGTAGCTGGGGCTGTGAGGGCTGAGGTGGCCACTGTGGCATGTGGGGGCCGAGCCTCTTGCATGAATTTCATACATTGGGCCCCTAGTGTGTGTGTGTGTGTGTATAATTGATCTCACTTATATGTAGAATCTAGTAAACAAAATAAACTGATAACTAAAAAAGATCCAGAGACATGGAAACATG
>NW_005231053.1:0-229 GCF_000412655.1 Myotis brandtii
TCACTATGAGATAAGCTGCTCTGTGAGCTGTAGAGGGGCTTTGCAAATATTAGCCACTATTCCAGGTGGTTCTTTTACTTTGAGCATCTGGGCCTCCCTTCCCAGACAGAGGAAGCCATGGTAGGAGCCAGGCAGAACCCACAGCTGATGTGAAAACGACCTCTTATGGCACCTCCCCCTGAGTCCTGTGTTGAAGTTCCCGCCCCCAGTGTGATGGTATTAGGAGGCG
>NW_005231054.1:0-229 GCF_000412655.1 Myotis brandtii
CTCTGAAATCAATAAAATTATATTTTAAAAAACAACACACAAAACCAACATTATTCAGTGGCAATACCTGATGTCTTAAGACAGGACAGAATCCTCTGGAAGTCTTTGCCATCTGGGTCACCTCACCACGTGATGTGAGTCCAGCACAGTGTCTGCTGTGCGGGGTTCGGGACCAGCCCACATCCACAGATGGCCCCTCGACACGCCAGGGCCAAGCTGGAGCCACCCC
>NW_005231055.1:0-229 GCF_000412655.1 Myotis brandtii
ATTAGTGCTTGCGTTTAATGGTAACAACCTGCTGACCAAAATCCCTGAGAACTAAGCATTCAGCTGTCATGAGCCAGCACAAGCCAGCATCAGGACACCACCCACGGGACTCAGGGAGCTCTAACTCAATAGCTTTCAGTAGTAGGATTTTTACACTCTCGTGTTCATGGTGAAGGGTAGGAGCTGTTGGACGTGTTAAAAACACCACAGTATGTGAGGAGCCCTTGTG
>NW_005231056.1:0-229 GCF_000412655.1 Myotis brandtii
GCTAAATCACAAATTAAGCAGTAAGTTTTCCAAACATCTAAAATATTAGTATCCCTATATTCCCAAGAAAAACAAAAAGGCAGATAAAGTCCATGTATATAGATTTGCATGTGCAAATAAGGACAACTAGATACAGAAACTCTCATAGTTTTAAAAAATTATCTGAACAGTTTTTAAATAAAAGTTGCATATTTTTATCCTCACCTGAGGAGTGAGGATATATTTTTTC
>NW_005231057.1:0-229 GCF_000412655.1 Myotis brandtii
TGGCACGCGTGCCAGGGGTTGCCCACCCCTGATCTAGCCTATGTGACCAATAGGAAGTATTTTGCAAATTTGTATATTTGTTCAGCCGAAGAAGGAATGAAATCCCTCACCTCCTTTCTACTGTCATCATTCCAGTAAGTGTGATATATAGAGCAATTCATAAGTAAATGCTTTTGACACTTGGTCTTTCGGAGAGAAAAACTCTGGAAGGAAATTTGGCTATTTTCTT
>NW_005231058.1:0-229 GCF_000412655.1 Myotis brandtii
TGGTTAAGAGGTATTTGACTTAGTAATAATTGTGTTATACTTAGCCAATAAAACTAAGATTGCTTAATTATAAATAAACATAACTTTAATAAGTTTATATAAGATTCAAGCATAATAATACAATAAAAGTGATTTAACCAAAGTACACATGAAAAAGGTATCTTCTTCTTTTCTATAGCAGTGTAGTATTCTATTGTGTAGATGTAACAGTTTTTTAATCCACTCATCT
>NW_005231059.1:0-229 GCF_000412655.1 Myotis brandtii
CCTCCTGGTTCATAGGTTGACGCTCGACCACTGAGCCGCACTGGCCGGGCCTCCTTGTTACATCTCTTGAGGGTGGAAGCGTAGATTCCTCCTTGGCCTGTGGGTAGAAGCACAGCTTTTTATTTTCTCGTCTGTGGTGTCAGCTGGAGGAGGGGGGCTGTTATCGGAACGTTTTCTGTCTCTCTAGGCTGCCTCCTTCCTTCTCCGTTGTCCAGCGAGACCAGGCTTT
>NW_005231060.1:0-229 GCF_000412655.1 Myotis brandtii
TAGTCAGGTTAGCGTGTGGCCCCTTTTCGTCCACAGCTCTATGCTCTTAAACATTTGTTTGAGAGCTCCTATAGGTAAGAGCCTAATAAGGCTTTTATCAGAAGGTTCTGGCTTCACAGAAGGTGTTAAATAATTTTTTGTTGGACAGAAAAGTTCTTTGGAGAAACAAATTCCAGGAGTGGGGTTCAAATACAGCAAAATACTCAGCTGGCCTCCACCTCTTTGCTTT
>NW_005231061.1:0-229 GCF_000412655.1 Myotis brandtii
GAAAAATGTTTAAGTTAATAAAGAATATACTTAGATTTCTTTTAAAAGCAAGTGGTATCAAAACTCCTTGGCTAAAAAAAACCAAACAAACAAACAAACAAAAAAAACTCCTTAGCTGTTTCAATCTAATAATAAATTCTCTATTTTTATGTTTTCATAACACCCAACCAGCGTCTCTCATTGGTCCTATCAATGATCACACTGAAATCCAAGTATAGATTTATGAAAT
>NW_005231062.1:0-229 GCF_000412655.1 Myotis brandtii
TTCACCCCAGGTGCTGGTTTGCCCACTGACAAAAGAAAGGGGTCCCAGGATGTCCCCGGGAGCCATGGAAGCGATCAAGAACCCCAACCCCAGAGCGAACGCGGACGCTGGCGGAGGTGGAGAGGCCGAAGGGCCTACTGCAGTCAGGCCAGACCCCGGGCAGAGAGCGCCGAGGAGGCCCCAGCAACGACGGGAGGGAGGAGATGGAAGAAGACACCCTCCCCCACGG
>NW_005231063.1:0-229 GCF_000412655.1 Myotis brandtii
GGTCCCCCAAACACCAATAATGTGTTCTCATAGTCACTGCCCTTCCCCGAGCATGTCACAGTGGGTCACAAAACCCTGGAATTGCCTTTAAATGCTGCAGCCACACAGGCCACTTCATAAGTCCGCAGGAAGCTTCGGCTCTACAGATGGACGAGGCTCTATAAAGAGGCTGCACGAAGGAGAGCCCTGGTGATTGACAAATGCTGGTTCCTGGGCCCACGCTGAACCC
>NW_005231064.1:0-229 GCF_000412655.1 Myotis brandtii
GGCCCTCAGACAGGGCATTCATTTCCCTGTGGATTTTGTAGGACAGTTCACACTGCAAATTTTTTTCTCCTGTTGTCTTTGCATGAACATGAATCACAGGTTGGAATACATCCTTTGTCAGAGTACTAGGACATGCTCTGGCTTTTTTATTTGGAAAATATGACAGAGCACAGCGCCTTTGGCTGTGATGTCTGTCCCCACAGCCTGCAGCTGTTGTCACTGGCTCTGT
>NW_005231065.1:0-229 GCF_000412655.1 Myotis brandtii
TGGGTGAATCTCAAAAATATTCCCTTGAGAGAAAGAAGTTAGACATTAGCAAATACATACTCTGTGATTTGTTTTATATAAATGAATGAATATAAAGTTCAAGAAGAGGCAAACTAAGCTATGGTAGATAGAAAATCCAACAGTGGCTACTGTTAGGGTATGGGGAAGTAGATATTGATTGGAAGGAAGTGATAGGGAACTTTCTGGGAAAATGTACTACATCTTGACT
>NW_005231066.1:0-229 GCF_000412655.1 Myotis brandtii
TGCGATGGTCACTTAGGCTTTTATATATATAGATAACTCCTCTGTGCTATCGCTGTGGTCCTGCCTCCCTCCACCCCAGCCCCCACAGCCACCCATCATTCCCAATCACTCGGTCTAGTCTAGCCAGGAACGCCATTCACACACATCGCACTGTACGGGACCTCCGCTCGCTCACAAGATGCCTTTGAGACTCGGATCCAAGTCCCTGAGGCCACCGACCGTGTGTTCC
>NW_005231067.1:0-229 GCF_000412655.1 Myotis brandtii
CTGAAGTAGCAGCTGGGGTGCAGGAATTCTCAGAGGAAGGGAAATTCTAGCAGCTCCCAAGGAGAGAGGACCAGATTGATCAGACATCAAATGGCTCAGGAAGCTTGGATGAAAAGATTAATGCATACACCTGGCGGAATAAACTGGGAAGAGCAAAGAATAATGGTAGCTGGCTCCTCCTACAGGCAGGGTGGGCAGTGCCTGGGTAGGTAGGGGTGGGTGGGGTATT
>NW_005231068.1:0-229 GCF_000412655.1 Myotis brandtii
AATCTGAAAAAAGTTGTTAAAGAATATATTTAAAACTAAAATTTATTGGATGTTCACTTGGGGCCAGCCTCTCTGATTAGTATTGCACATAGATGGGCTCATTTCATCCTCACAAAATCCTTAAAAGTCACCCTATTATTTTATAGATGAAATATTTTAAGGTATTGTTTTTACACATTAAGTTGACTTTTAAAATTTTATTTTTCAATTACAGTTGATATTCAATATT
>NW_005231069.1:0-229 GCF_000412655.1 Myotis brandtii
GCTCACTCACGGAATCCATTCATAATCACAGGTATTTGTGAATTACAGGGTAATCTCTTAAAAAAGTAATCTTAATGTAGTACACTGGCTCCACCGGCCACCCTCACCACGTTTTCCATTAAACCTGACACAGTAATAACCACTGCCTCCTACAGAAATCATTCTCCATGGGAGGCACGGGCAGACGCCAGTGGCCACAGGGCAGAACTCATTTGATTCACTG
This sequence comes from Myotis brandtii, assembly GCF_000412655.1. Taxonomy (NCBI): domain Eukaryota; kingdom Metazoa; phylum Chordata; class Mammalia; order Chiroptera; family Vespertilionidae; genus Myotis; species Myotis brandtii. Next base: position 224 of record NW_005231069.1, read on the forward strand.
AAAAGA
>NW_005231070.1:0-229 GCF_000412655.1 Myotis brandtii
CCAGAAGGAGCTATGCTATAGTGGAGGACTGAAAACTATCTTCAGTGTTTGAAGGCTGCCATGGAGACCAGAGCACAGGCAGAGGGCAGCACAAAGAGAAAGGGTGGAAGACACAAGTATGTAAATCTTGTCTCTAACTATGGCTAAGATGCCCAGCAGTTAACAAGTTTTCCCTGAGTTGGCAAAGGCCTATCATGGCTTATTGCAAGTGCTAAGGGTCTCTACCTGA
>NW_005231071.1:0-229 GCF_000412655.1 Myotis brandtii
TCTGAACAATAAAGATTTAATTAAAAAAATAAAAAGTTAACATTCTTTAAAAAAAATAAAATAAAATAATTGTAAACTCAAAAAAAAGAAAAAAAAGAAATACATACAATAATATTTTTTTTCTGGATTCAATTTAATTAATTAATTAATTAATTTTTTTGTACTTGGGCCTTTTACTACAAGCACTCTCTCTCTCTTTTTTTTTTAATATTTTATTGATTTTTTACAG
>NW_005231072.1:0-229 GCF_000412655.1 Myotis brandtii
TGTGGACAGAGGGTTGGGTTCGGGGCAGAGTGGCCAGAGGTCTGCAAACGGAGAGAAGGACACAGATTAGAACGGCATGAGTAAAGTGAAAACTTTCGCATCTGAGCACATTTCCCCACATCCCGTTAAATCCAGCTTCCGTCGCATGGCTGAGGCCCATTTATCGGAGGGAGAGCGTTCATCTTGTCCTTTAAAGGGTTCAGATTAGGGGCTTTTCGTCCCAAGAGAT
>NW_005231073.1:0-229 GCF_000412655.1 Myotis brandtii
AACACCATCTGGGTGTCCTGCAATTAACTCAGTTCTGGTGCTATCTTCCTGGAGATAACATCAGATCTCACAGGTTAAGAATTTAGTCCCACAAGACACCTCCCCGCCCCCGCCCCCACATACTTCAGGTGCTATTCACCAGCCAGACACCTATGCTTCTGACCAACGGGCTACAGATTGGAGGTTCCCCTGACCCCCTTCTTGGGTTCAGTTAATTTGCTAGAGAGGC
>NW_005231074.1:0-229 GCF_000412655.1 Myotis brandtii
TATTTTCTATAGACAACAGTTAGATATAGGTTATTTTCATTTAGATTAAGGCAGGGAATTTTGTCAATAGAATAAGCCAGTTTGGATAAGCTGGTTTATCTAGTGTGAATTATTTTATGTATGCACATGTGATTTTTTTTCTCCCTCTGCCAGAAATGCTTCTCTTGTCCTGCTTCAAACCCAGTCTTGCAAAAGTTGGGGTTTGGTTCTCATGTGCATTCTTTTTTTT
>NW_005231075.1:0-229 GCF_000412655.1 Myotis brandtii
AAAAATTCTTGCAGCACACCGGTTGAAAATCACTGATTTATGATGTTACACTACAGGCCAACTCCCATGTACAGAGGTCAGTAGATTGAATATGAATGTAATTGCAATTATTTAAAAAATGTAATCGCTGTTTTGAAGGAATATGTTCCAAAGGATACTTTGGATGCTGCCTGTAAGGTATTATGGTCAATTTCCTGCTGATTTCTAGTTTCAGGACAATTTCCTGGAG
>NW_005231076.1:0-229 GCF_000412655.1 Myotis brandtii
AACCCGAGTCCATTACATTGTATCAATTTCCCGGTGTTGACAATGGTTTAGTAAGATAAACTATTTCATTGGGAAGCTGAGTAGAGGGTTTATGGAAACTGTACTACTTTTTTTCATCTTTGTGATCAGTCTTATACTGTTTTGAAAAAAAAAGTCATAATATAGTTGAGTGACTAAAAGAATTGAAAACAAGGTCTATGAGAGACACTTACACAACCATGTTCATAGC
>NW_005231077.1:0-229 GCF_000412655.1 Myotis brandtii
CAACCTTGGAGCTTACATGGAAACAGGACATAAGATAATGTAAAGGGAGTTATTTTTCAGGGCCGGTTTGAAGTCCACACACGTTTCTTAGCTTGGGCTGCCATAGGGAAATATCGTGGACTGGTGGCTTGAAGAACGGGAGTTCATTTTCTCCCAGTTCTGGAGTCTGGATGTGCAGGGTCAGGGAGCCCGCAGGGTCGGGTTGTGGCGGGGACTCTTTCTGGCTGCA
>NW_005231078.1:0-229 GCF_000412655.1 Myotis brandtii
TCACTGACTCCCCAGTTTAAATGCTACCACATCTACACCTCCCACCCCAACCTTCTTATTGGCTTTAGCACTTACCACCCCACACAGCTTCATATTTTATTTGTTTATTTGTTTACTGTCTTTCTCTGTTTACTAGATATGAAGTCCAGGGGGCCATGCATTTTTTGTTTAGTTTGTTCACTGTTGTATCCTCAGTGCCTAGAACATTGCCTGACACTCAGTGGGCATT
>NW_005231079.1:0-229 GCF_000412655.1 Myotis brandtii
AATTTATATGCATAACTCATGGACACAGACAATAGTGCGGTGAAAGATAAAAATCTAGATGCTACTTAAAGTGATAAGGACCTCTTTTAATCCATAATACACTCCTGCAATATGAAGAGTCTGTCGTGAACTGAACCCAACTTTGATTTGTATGGAGATGACCTGGTATTTTAAAGGAAAAATGAGGAATTGGAAAGGTAGTGAGGGAGGTTCAGTAGAGTGAGAGAAG
>NW_005231080.1:0-229 GCF_000412655.1 Myotis brandtii
CGCTTCTCGTGGAGCGGGAAGGGGAGGGGCCAGTAAGTGTTTCCGTTTCTATCGCTGCCAGGATAAATTGCCACAAACTCGGTGGCTTACAGCAACACACTCTATTCTCTTATGTTCTGGAGGCCAGACATCCCACGGGGGCTCCGGGAGAGCAGCCTCCTCGCCAGCCACCAGCACTGCCAGCAGGGCCGTCGCGTCTTTGAGCCTCTCCCCTGCCTCTCCCTCACCT
>NW_005231081.1:0-229 GCF_000412655.1 Myotis brandtii
GAATCTGACCATTGGAGGTGCTTAGTAACATCCAGGCTTTGAGGGAAAATGTCCAACATCATTTCTTGGAGATTGATATTTGGATTGATGGGCTGGCTGTTCTTGGCTTTTCTCCTGGAATCTAATGGTTATGGGAGAGGGTAGGGGCCTGGCTGGGAGCAAAGGGGCACATCTGCACAGAGTGATATCGGTATAGGTGCACACACTGCCTCTGCTCCAAGCTGCATCC
>NW_005231082.1:0-229 GCF_000412655.1 Myotis brandtii
ACCCTTTACCTTGAAAGTTAAAAGGTATAAAGTGAAGAGCAGTGAGGCGACATGCCCAAGGCCTTGTCACTGGTCAGAGGTAAAACTGCACTAGAACTTGGGACCTGAATGCACAGACATACAAAATCCAAAGACAGGACAGCAAGATTTAATATCAAGAAATTCTGCTGATACATCTTGACCTTGTGAATAATGAAAGGCTTTGAATAAAACAAAGATGTCCAGAGGT
>NW_005231083.1:0-229 GCF_000412655.1 Myotis brandtii
TCTCTCTCCCTCTCTCATCCCCTCTGAAATGAATAAAGAAATATACTTAAAAAACACAAAGAGGGGGTGAGTCTTGCCCAATGGCTGCTTGTTTAGACAATAAGATTTGTTGTGTGCCCCTCTCAGGTGTACAGGAGACTGGATGTAGGAAACTAAGACACCGAACAGTGACTGCATATAAAAAACACACACAAAAGACACCCTAAGGGGTTTGGCTCAGTGGATAGAG
>NW_005231084.1:0-229 GCF_000412655.1 Myotis brandtii
TCCCACTCCTCTCTCCCTTCTTTCTCTCTGTCTGTCTGTCTCTCTCGCCTCTCTCCCTGTCTCTCTCTCTCTGTGCGTAATTGTTGTTTGGTGCTGATGAAACCTTATAGAATGGCACCTGCTATAAACTGAATGTTTGAGTCCCCCCAGATTAATCTGTTGAGCCCTAATCCCCAGTGTGATGGTTTGGAAATAGGGCTTTTGGAAGGTAATTAGGCCATAAGGGTGG
>NW_005231085.1:0-229 GCF_000412655.1 Myotis brandtii
GAGGAGGGCAGAGACCCCTCAGTGAAGGAAGGTGGGCCACTGGGTGTCCAGACGGGGCGGGTAGGGACCCAGGGCAGGGACGGGATATGGATGTTGAGTGCCCTTGTTCTTGCAGCCAACCATGACCTTGGGTTTGAATTCCATGAAAACGGAATCCTCTGGAAGCTCGACGCCGCGAGGGTTGCCTTTCCCAGATTTGTTTCTTGATTTCCTCGGGTAGCGGCTGAAG
>NW_005231086.1:0-229 GCF_000412655.1 Myotis brandtii
ATTTATGGGCAACTCTGCGCGGAAAGGGAGTCCCCCCCAGTGAGGTGCAAAGGGGCGCACCCCCGGGGGCTTCCTGGGAGAGGAAGCGTGGGGCGGTCAGGCCCGGGCCAAGCTCTGTCCTAAGGGCCCTCACCTTCTAAGGGGTGGGCTGGGGGTCCTTCCGGGGCTCCCCCCACCGCCGAGAGCTGGGAGCCCCTCTTAAAAGGAGCGGAGGCCGCCCCCTCTCCAC
>NW_005231087.1:0-229 GCF_000412655.1 Myotis brandtii
GCTGACACCAAGTCATGGGTCCCAGCCCACTGTGAGACAATTCAATAAAATTTCTTAAACTCTCACAATGTTTTTTGGCCTGGTTCCTGTCAGCACAGATTTAACAGTCACTTTTCCACAACTTGTTTCTCCCAAATCTTCTTCTTTTGTTTTAGCTGAAGATAGTGTGTGTTACTTATCTTTGAGTTTTTCTCATGTATGTATGATATATTCATGGTAATTACTTGTT
>NW_005231088.1:0-229 GCF_000412655.1 Myotis brandtii
AAAAGCCAAGCGACTGGAATGGCAGAACGACCGGAACAACGGGTGGCTATGACGTGCACTGTGGAGGCCAACCAGCCCAATGGGGACCCCTATTTGCCCCCCCAAGTGCTCGTGGCCCCTACCCCTAGCTGGCTCCACCCCTGGCTGGCCCCCACCACTGATTGGGGGTGGGGCCGGCTGGCCAACCGTCTGTGGCTCCTCTCCCCAGGTGGCCCCTCCCCCTGGCCTG
>NW_005231089.1:0-229 GCF_000412655.1 Myotis brandtii
AACTCTCACTCAAAGAGAAATTCACATGGTATAAAACAAACTACATTATTGTGGAGAAGATTTCAGTAAAAACAGAGTGTTTAATAACACAACAGAGATAAATCTCTAATTCATAGAATTTTTTTTTGCTATTATTTTTAAGTAGATATTTTCCCTTCAAAATCTATCAATTTAAATGGTAATATTAAGAAACCCACATTGTCTTCTATTCAATAAAACTTTTTAACCC
>NW_005231090.1:0-229 GCF_000412655.1 Myotis brandtii
GCCTGGCACTCACCGGGGCACAGATGCCAGGGAGGAGCGGGGGCCACGAGGGCCAGGATGGAAGCTGACCCGCCTGGGGGACGCCGAGGGCACCGGACGCCGGGACATGAGACCGAGACGTCAGACACCAGGACATCCAGCTGGAGCAGGCCTTCGCCACACCCACCTCCTCCCACAGCGGCACTGGGCCCGACCGGTCTGCAGGCCTAAAGGGGACGGGCCGAGGCTC
>NW_005231091.1:0-229 GCF_000412655.1 Myotis brandtii
GGACCCCTGGACCTGCTGGGGTTGGACCCCAGCATGGCACCTTCCCATCTGAGGGAGGCTGGTGGGATCTGGAGAGGGGGGTTGGGGTTACAGGCACCAGGTACATGAATTTGCAGAAGTAAGGTGCCTGGTCCCCAAGTCTTTGGTGAGAGAGCAGGCGTCCTGGTTTGTGAGGGGTGTCTGGAAGGAGGAGCAGGGCACCTGAGTCTTGTAAGTGTCCCTGACTCCT
>NW_005231092.1:0-229 GCF_000412655.1 Myotis brandtii
TGACGAGGGCATTAGAATTGTCACACAAAAAGAGAGTGAATATGTGTACTGACTCAAGGTATTCTTTCCTAATTTTGCATATACACAGTTCAATCTGGAAAGAAAGAGGATTTGTTAACCTCTAGTAAAAAGAACACTAATCATGCAGCAGAAACTTTAAAATTATTAGAATCTGTCCAGGTACCTTTACAGGTGGCAGTTATGCACTGCCCTGGGCACTGAAATGGCT
>NW_005231093.1:0-229 GCF_000412655.1 Myotis brandtii
TTTTTGGTGCTTCATATTGTGTGATGAACTCCATTCCTCAGTGACTACACTAGGATCCATTAACACAAATGAAGATCCTATGATTTTTGGTGTAAAACATAAACATACGCTTCAATTTAATATGTCAGGGAAAAGATTAACCTTATGAAATTATGTTTCCATCACATTTGGGTTGAATTATTAATAGCTTGTGCTAATGAGAAAAATACCAACTTATTCATTAGAGATG
>NW_005231094.1:0-229 GCF_000412655.1 Myotis brandtii
TGAACTTCTTGTAGTTCATCAAAATGCCCCACTCTTTCATCTCCCCAAATGCCTTCACATATCCAGGATTTTCTGCCTAGACTATCTTTTTTTCTATCTCTTTCTTTGGCTAACTCCGAGTCATCCTAAGAAATCTCAGTTCAGATACTTTTCAAAAAGTAATTATCAATATCCCTCCTATTCCCAAATCTAGCTAGGTGAGAATACAATATGCACTTGTAGCAACCTG
>NW_005231095.1:0-229 GCF_000412655.1 Myotis brandtii
AGACAGGAAAATCATTTCATTACTATTGAAAAGAAACAAGGGAAAATGCAGTAGCCCAACAGAGCAGCATCTATTCGGGGCGCCTCTCTTGTGCTGCCATCCAGGAACCTCAATGATCGCTCCTTCATCTCATTTCATCCTCACGCACCCTCTCCCTCTCTGCTGGGCACTGTTATGTCTCCCTCTTACTCCCAGGCAATGCAGGCCGAGAGAAGGGACTAGTTCAAGG
>NW_005231096.1:0-229 GCF_000412655.1 Myotis brandtii
ATGTGCAAAGAGTACACTCCTTTTTTGAATTCTTTAAACCAATGGGTGCATGTGTGTGTTCACAGAGCAGATTATAAATATACATCAAAATACACATAAGAATTGTTCCTGGGTAGTAGGATTCTAGGTTAGTTCAATGCTTTTATGTTATCTTATTTGCACTCTTTTAGATTTTCAGTACCAAACACATAATCTATATTACAAAAAGCCTGTGGCCATGACGCCGTAA
>NW_005231097.1:0-229 GCF_000412655.1 Myotis brandtii
AAAGCAAACAAATAGACTAATAAAAGTAACATAAAAATATAAATTAAAATATATCCAAATTTGATAAAATGATCAATTAAAAAAGAAACAACACAGGAGCAAGCCTGCTCATGCTCTGTTCCCTGAACAAGCCTCTTTTTTTCTAGATTGTCAGAGGATGTGGGTGTCCCCAGTTCATCCTTAGTCTACCCGCTCCCTGGTCTCTGATGATGGAAGGGGCAGGCTTTTT
>NW_005231098.1:0-229 GCF_000412655.1 Myotis brandtii
TTATTTTCCATGATACAGAGCTTCAGGGTGAGGTAATGAACAAGTCTGGGGTGGGCGGGGTGATAGTTGCAGGACAGTGGGAATGCATCTAATGCCACAGAACCATACACTTAAAAATGTTACTTTTAAAGCGAATGCTGCGAAGGTGCCATCTGAATGAGCACAGGTGGTGACTTAGTGGGGTTTTCGGCTGTTAGGGTCGTTGGTGGCCTTGTCAGGATGAAGCCCG
>NW_005231099.1:0-229 GCF_000412655.1 Myotis brandtii
GGAAGGGCACATAAAAGCTGGCTAAGGGGCTCCATAAATAAATCTGTACCCGATGTATAGCACAGTGTGAGGAGGTGGCTGGTGTTCCCTCTGTACAATATAAATCCCTTAAGAGAGCTCAACCTTGTCTTAGTTTTTTTTAACATTATCCTTTCCTTGATGGCACTACCCAGTGGTGCAGCCACTGCTTAGTTACCCCATCACAAAACCACCCAAGGAACCGCAATAA
>NW_005231100.1:0-229 GCF_000412655.1 Myotis brandtii
CTCAGGTGTGAACTTCACAAGAGACTCTGCCCCCCTTCCCCCACACCATCCAGTGTCCCCTTCCTGCACCCCCTCCTTCAGCACCTTAGTTGAGAGAGGATGGAAGGACTGCAGGGAACTGGGGCGTTTCTTTCTCCATGTGGGAGACTAGAACAGGCGAGAGTCAGACCTTTTCCTTTGCTCAGGTCAGGGAGGCTCTGGTCAAACCCCAGTAGGTTGGGCAGGGGTA
>NW_005231101.1:0-229 GCF_000412655.1 Myotis brandtii
ATTATCTCTGATGTTTAAATACTGTATGTTCTGAACTGATTCAAGGCAATGGATGGAATCCTGCTAGGCTCTGTTAAATTGAGCCAGGGCCTTGAATTTAGTGACTTTTGAAGCTTTACTTGTTGAATGAAATGGAAATGTGGATTCTGTAGGGTTCCGGTGGTTCTCCAAATTATTATGGTAGGCTCAGACGATAAGAATGCTGTCTCGTTAGTACTTGAGACATAGC
>NW_005231102.1:0-229 GCF_000412655.1 Myotis brandtii
GCCTCCGAATAGAGCATGGGAGTTCCTTGGAAGTTGGAGGCCTGAATGGCTGGCCAGAGACATTCTCAAGGGAGAACATGTGGAACCCCGCCTTCCCGGAGCCATGGGACCCAGAAACCCAGCTAGAGGGCACATGCAGAGCCCAGAAGGCAGCGCCACTCACCGAGGCCCTCACCCAGATGAAGGAGGCAGGGAAGTCGGAGTCCTTCACCCAGGAATCCAAGTGTGG
>NW_005231103.1:0-229 GCF_000412655.1 Myotis brandtii
CCCAACTTCCTCACTCTGCAATGCCTTCCCACTTCCTCTTTGTCTGCATGGGCTATTTATTCATCTTGGCCCCAGTTACACTTGATTCCACCTGCAGGAAGCCTGGACCTGAGCAGGTTCCCTACCCCTGTCCCATGCCAGTGGCCCCCAGAGCCCATTTGGCAAAAAGAACAAGGTAGGGCCTGGGGCTCATGGGGAGAGGGTGTGAATGAGTGGGGACAGCGGTGAG
>NW_005231104.1:0-229 GCF_000412655.1 Myotis brandtii
AGCAGAAATTAACTAAATCGAGTCTAAAAAAAAAAAACAATAGAAAAGATCAAGGAGACCAAGGGTTGCTTATTTGAAAAGATAAACAAGATTGATAAATCTTTAATCAGACTCATCAATAAAAAAGAGAGAGGACCCAAATATATAACATCAGAAATGAAAAAGGAGAGGTAACATTGACACTAAAGATATACAAAGGATTATGAGAAAATATTATGAACAACTACAT
>NW_005231105.1:0-229 GCF_000412655.1 Myotis brandtii
TAGTACGTAGGCCCAAAACGATGTGTCAAGTAGACTTGCGCTCCCAAGCTGGCCTGTATTAGCTTTCAGGAGCACCATGCAAGTGAAGGATCAGTTCAGTTCAGGGCTAGCAGACACGTATATTTATATGTAGATGTACATCCTCGTTTTGGTGGTGAAAATTTCCTCTTCTCGCAATTCCTTCCAATAATTCCAGGATTATCTGTCTAAATCTTTAGGTTAACTTAAG
>NW_005231106.1:0-229 GCF_000412655.1 Myotis brandtii
GATCAAGGTGCTGGCAGATTCAGTATCTGGTGGGGGCTTCCTTCCTGGTTCATAGGTGACTGTCTTCTCACTGTATTGCTTTTATAAGGCACAAATTCGATTCCTGAGGGCTCCACCCTCATGGCCAAGTCATCGTCTAAAGACCTCATCTCCTAAAATCATCACATTGGGGGGGATACACTTTCAGCATATGAATTTTGAAAAGTCGCAAACATTCAATCCATAACAC
>NW_005231107.1:0-229 GCF_000412655.1 Myotis brandtii
AAAACATTGATGTGAGAGAGACACATCCATTGGTGCCTCCCACTTGTGCTGCAATTGGGTCCAGGAATGAACCTGCAACCCAGGTATGCGGTCTTGACCAGGAATCAAGGCTCTACCACTGAGACACACTAGCCAGGGTGCAACTTCACCTTCTGATGGAAGGAGTTGCAAAATACTGTGGCCAATTTTGCAATTCACTATCCTGATTTTTAAAACAGACCATTTCCTC
>NW_005231108.1:0-229 GCF_000412655.1 Myotis brandtii
CAAGGAAGGTTCTCCCACATGCACACAGCTAGAAGCTAGACCTAGAAGTGGTAAATAATCACTGTCAGAAGCCTAGCCCTTACGTTTCCCTGGAGCACACCACTTCCTTTCCAAACAGTTCAAGATAGCTGGAAGGAATCAAGGCTCCATATAAGGATGTAAACTGATGCCTGTCATTACCAGATGCCACATCTCTGAAAGGACAATCTGTGATACAAGGTTTTAAACT
>NW_005231109.1:0-229 GCF_000412655.1 Myotis brandtii
TGACATTGGATTATCAACAATTTTGAGCATTTATTCATTATTTATCTACCAAAAGTCTCTAAGCTTCAGGAAGGCAGGCTTCTCTAACATTTTAACTGTCCTATCTCCCGTGCCAGACACAAGTTAGATGCTTTAGTGCTAAGTGTTCAAATGGCACATTAATGAATGAATGAAAATGATTAGTCTATCATGTTACAGAAGACATAAGCTCCAAAAGTCGTGTCCATTG
>NW_005231110.1:0-229 GCF_000412655.1 Myotis brandtii
GCTTGTCTTCCTGACCCCGGGAGACAGTCCTCTCCCCGTCAGGTTTGTGGGGCTGTGGGGCCCATGTACCCCTCTGTCCGGGGAGCCTCCCTCTGGGGCCCCGGCCTGGCCTCTGCGGGCTCAGCTGGCTGGACCCCTCCCAGCTGGTGACCTTGGGCAGGCGACTTGGTCTCCCTGGGCCTCAGTCTCCTTGTCTTTGAAAGGGGACAACAGTGAGGCGTTGGGGGGT
>NW_005231111.1:0-229 GCF_000412655.1 Myotis brandtii
CTTTACATAACCCTGACTTTTCTGTAACTACCAATTTGTATATTAGCCTTTTATTATATAGGATACAACACTAGATTCATAGTTTTGATCTGGCAAAGAGTTCAGCAATAACCTAATTCAACTCCCTCATTTTACATTGAGAAATTTGTGAGTTTAGGGACTAAATGAGTATTATAAAGGCAGATAATTTTATTTTCTTGAGAAATTCACTTGTACTAAACTCATTAAA
>NW_005231112.1:0-229 GCF_000412655.1 Myotis brandtii
ATACCCAGCTCTGTTGTTTGTGACCCTGGGCACGTGGTTAAAACTCGTGGCAGTTCAGTGGCAGGCACTGCCGGCCTCGGCCACATGCCCTCCCACTCCTCCCCCCAACAATGGCTGCTCTTGCCCCTTGGCGAATAAACCTGCTGTGGGTTCTACACGGTTCTAGACTGTCCACGCAGGAATAGACTCTACTTATCCCACGGTGAGCGGCACCGCTGATCAGCACCCT
>NW_005231113.1:0-229 GCF_000412655.1 Myotis brandtii
GAACAAGTTAATTTCATTTTTTCCTTACCATAATAAATAATTACTGTTTGTACAAATAATTGAGTTGAACATACAGATATCATGGGCAGTTCAATGTTGAAAATTCCATGTGATCATATGGAGAGTTGAGTTATATCACTCAATTGGTAACTGGTTGCATGGATAACAATAGATTTAGATTCTGCTCAGTTCATTCTAGAAAAACTGAGGCATTACTAAATTTCATGAG
>NW_005231114.1:0-229 GCF_000412655.1 Myotis brandtii
AAAAGCATGAGATGTTACCTTATTTTTATTTGATTGGTGAAAATTAAAAAACTGGAAAATGCTAAGTGCTGGAGGTGAGAGGAGAAATAGAGATATGGGAACCCTCAGACACTGCTTCTGGGAGTGTAGACTGGGTCACCCATTACCGAAAGAAATCAGGCATTACACAGTCAAATTAAGTGCCCCCCGGGACCCAGAAATCCCACTGCTAGTGTTAGGACCCAAGGAA
>NW_005231115.1:0-229 GCF_000412655.1 Myotis brandtii
GAAATGTGTCTGACTGCTCTGTGTGTGACAGCCCTGGATGTCATCCAGATGGGAAGTACACTGAAGGCTTAAGATGTGCATTTTAAGATCTAACAAGCGTGCTACTAACAGGCAATACTTATTTGGATAAACTATTGCTAATCTTTACCATCTTGTATTCGCACTTTTTTTCTTTACTCTTTTTTTCTTTTCCACATTTCTCATATGATAGGTCACCTTTAGTTGGTTA
>NW_005231116.1:0-229 GCF_000412655.1 Myotis brandtii
CCTGCCCAAGACCATCACCCATTCCTTCCCCGTGGCCCGTGCACACGCACACACACATAACACATGCACACGCATATGCACATGTGCATGCACACGCACACACATAACATGCATGCGCACACATGCACACGCATAACACATGCGTGTGCACATGCACACACACAAGCACACGCACGCACATGCACGCACATGCACAGGGGTGTCTGCATCCCCCCAACAGTCCTGCACG
>NW_005231117.1:0-229 GCF_000412655.1 Myotis brandtii
CTCCACCTCGTAGCACAGGTGTGTTTCTTTTGGCCATTTGTCACCGAAGTTGTCCTTGAAGGTGGTTCCATCCATCATGGGTCTGTGGGCACAGGCAGGAGGAATCCAAGGCATGGGGATCCTCAGGGGGTCACCTCGTTCTCCTCCCCTCTGCACCCACATCCTGGCTAGACCCACAGAGGATGGGCGTCAACTCACTTAGCTGGAGCCACCTAACCTCCCTCTGACC
>NW_005231118.1:0-229 GCF_000412655.1 Myotis brandtii
AGATGAGACCTCAAAAGCCCTCGAGCTAGCTATACAGCAATGCATTTCTCATTACCCTCTGGCTTGGTAATGGCTGGTATGATGTGCCAACAAGGTGCCACCCCAAGTCCTATCTCCTTGAGGTAGGGCAAGGAACAGGGAAACCTGAGACAGGTCTCCGGGCTGTGCGATGGGGCAGAAAGAACATGAGCGTTGGCACCAATCAGGCCAGGCCAGTGCTCTTGCCGCC
>NW_005231119.1:0-229 GCF_000412655.1 Myotis brandtii
GGGTCTGCCCTGAGGCTGGGCAGCAGGGGCCGGAGGGCCTCCCCGGCCCTGGCCAGGCCTGGGTTCAAGCGAGGACACACCTCAGTCTGTGGGTCGGACAGGAGGCCATGCATGGAATCTGGGGGACGCAGCCCAAGAAAGGCCCCCAGGAGGAGGACCCGCTGGTGGGAAGGAGGGGGTGGGACTGGCGCTGGCAGGTTCTGGGAGTGGGAGCTCAGGCAGCCAGGAC
>NW_005231120.1:0-229 GCF_000412655.1 Myotis brandtii
ACATGCACTATGAAGTCTTAAGCAAAGATGGAAACCAACATTTGTGAGTATTTATCATATGCTTTATGTTTATCTCCTGCATCCCTCACAAAGCCCACCCTGTGCGGTCTGCATCACACAAAATAGGAAACTTGGGTTCAAGGAGATTCAAATACAGGCCAGGTCTCCAGCAAGTAAATGATAGGAACTGGGGTCTAACTCAACTTAGGTTGACAGCAAAACTTAAGTT
>NW_005231121.1:0-229 GCF_000412655.1 Myotis brandtii
TTTCATTTTTGCTGATTGGACCTTTGCCTTCTGAGGCGTAGAAGCCAGGACAGTGGGTGCAGTGGAGCCCACAGACGGGCACCCAGGAGCTCCTCAACTCCAATGGCTTCGTTCAGAGAAGGCACCCCACTACCCCATGGCACTGCTCACCTCGGCCGGTGGGGAGCAGCACAGTCACCACAACAGGCACAACCCCAAAGCTGCTCCTGAACCTCGCTCTTCCTCCCTT
>NW_005231122.1:0-229 GCF_000412655.1 Myotis brandtii
ATACCCACTCAGTTATCCAATGAAGGTTATAACCTGGGCAAATCAACAACTTCTTATTCTTTCTCATCTGCATTAAGTTAGTTGCCAAACCCTACTAAATTTAATTCCTAAATATATGTATTTTTTTAATCCTTACCTGAGGATTGTTTTTACTGATTTTTAGAGAGAGAGAGAGAGAGAAAGCAAGCCAGTCCTGGCTGGTTTGGCTCAGTAGATAGAGCGTTGGCCT
>NW_005231123.1:0-229 GCF_000412655.1 Myotis brandtii
ATTTGCTGGAGAGACAGGAAACCGGAGGTAGGAAACTGTTGGGACAAATAGTCTCCAGGAACAGAAACCAGTAGGTGCCTGTATGGCCATCTCATCCTACCTTGCTAACGCCATCCCTGGCCGGTACCAATTTGCAAGTCTCCTTCGAACTTGCTAGAGAAGGTGGGAGCACCCCAGTGAGAGCACCGCACGTCAGCACCCCACAGCAGTGGAACTCGGGTCCCACGGT
>NW_005231124.1:0-229 GCF_000412655.1 Myotis brandtii
TTCTCTGCTGCTGCAGAGTCAGTCCCAGGGGAGGAAGCGCCCTGGCTCTCCTGTAGTTCCTTCTTGCACTTCCCAGGCAGCACGGGGTCACATAAACCGTGTCCATTTTATTATGGAATACTTCTGGGCACCACCCAGAAGAATAAGCTGCAATTATAATAGTGTCAGATGGCAAGGTAGTTAATGCCCCTCAAACGGAAATTCTCATGTCCAGAGTCGGAATAGTTGT
>NW_005231125.1:0-229 GCF_000412655.1 Myotis brandtii
AGCATGTTCAGGGGAATTATGAGAACACAATTATGGTTCTCTGGTAGACCTATCATTCACTAATTTCTTTCAAAAAATTTTTTCTTGCCCAGCCAGTGTGGCTCAGTAGTCGAGTATCAACCTATAAACCAGGAGGTTCGATTCCGGTTTAGGGCACATGCTTGGGTTGTGGGCTTGTTCTCCAGTAGGGTGTGTGCAGGAGGCAGCTGATCAAGATTCTCTTTCATCA
>NW_005231126.1:0-229 GCF_000412655.1 Myotis brandtii
CACAAATCTAATCGCATATAAAACATGCCCAGCCATGTGCACCACACAGACAATGGGCTGAATGAGCAGTATGACATCTGGAAAGCATCTTTGATTTATAGCAACAAAAATTAACACAAAGAAGGGGCAGCCTTAATGATTCCACTAGCTGCTTGTAAGTACCAACTTATTGGAATACCCCTTCATCTACAGCAGCGGTTCTCAACCTGTAGGTCACGAACCCTTTGGG
>NW_005231127.1:0-229 GCF_000412655.1 Myotis brandtii
GGTTTTATCTCTCAGAAATCATTTTGTAAATGAGAAAAATTCAAACAATGGCCTGAATATAATTTAATCTTCCTCCTTTGGTTAAACCTAGAAAAATACTATCATTTAGTGAGATAAAATCAATTTAATAAGTTAGCAATAATGAGGCATAATTTGAAATCAAGTCTGTTTTATTCAAAATTTCACTTATACTCTTTTCCCTAAGTAATTCTGACTCTCAAGGATATGC
>NW_005231128.1:0-229 GCF_000412655.1 Myotis brandtii
TCTCCCCCTCCCTCTGCTCCTGAGGGGCAATCAGGGCCGGCATCTGCTGCCAGTAGTTGCCCTGCTCGCACCCACTGCTGGCGCTGGCCCTGCTCACACCTGGAGCTGGCACCAGAACTGCCGCTCACACCCGTTACCGGCGCCAGTCCAATCACTCAGCACTGTCAGTGGGTGCAAGGGGTGACTGCCAGCCCCGCCCCTGAGGGCTTCTCCACCTCCCCCTGCTCCT
>NW_005231129.1:0-229 GCF_000412655.1 Myotis brandtii
AAAAAATGCAATTCCACACCAAAAGAAATGACAAAAAAATGTATTCAAGGTGTTATTTCCATAAGATATTCCAGACCACATACTCAAAGCTCTATAAAGTGGTTCAAGAAACCCATATTAGTGTCTTGGAATAAGCATATTTTTTTTATTTCTTTCCCTCTTTCTTAAATATCGATATTAATCATATTATCAACATTATCTCTTAAATTTCCAAAGCCAGCTCAACCAC
>NW_005231130.1:0-229 GCF_000412655.1 Myotis brandtii
AGACCTTCTAGTTACAAGGAGTCTTAGACTGTAATTATGTTTACAGTGGTTCCTTATTTGTATTTAACATTGCTTTTAAAATTGTATTTAAAGATTGAAAAATTGCTTAGGTCCTGTGTCATGTGGGTGATTTATTGGGGGAATGTTGACTATATCATTAGTAGACAATGCATAACATCTGAATAAATTTACAAACTATGAAGCTCTGTACTCAAGGACCTTGAGCAAT
>NW_005231131.1:0-229 GCF_000412655.1 Myotis brandtii
GCCTCCCTCTGCAGGCTGATCTGGGGCTGCTGGGGCCGGGTGGTGGTGGCGGCTTGGACATGCCCCCCTGGCTCCACTCTGGGCCTGCTGGGGCCCGATGTCAGTGGTGGCTTGAACACAACCCCCTGCCTCCGCTCCAGGGCTGCTGGGGGCCAGGCCGCCCCCCACTGTGTGTAGTTCTCGGCCCCTCCTCCTGAGCTGGTCGTGACTGTTACGGTGTCCCAGCCTA
>NW_005231132.1:0-229 GCF_000412655.1 Myotis brandtii
TTCTGACCAAATACCACGGTGTCATGTAAACTGGTGGGTGTATCTTTGCCCAAAGGAGCCATACCAAACGACTGATCCTCAGGGAGGCAGAGGTCCCGTCTGATTTGTTCATGGCCGAGTTCCCAGCACAGCACAGTGCCTGACACATAGTAGGCCCGTACCAAGTACAGTGTGTGGAATAAAAGGTGAATTCATCTGCTTTGAACTCTTTTAATACTTTTTACCCTCT
>NW_005231133.1:0-229 GCF_000412655.1 Myotis brandtii
ATAATTTTTATATTTTAATAAATGTAAATAATTATATAAATAAGTTATACACACACAATTCTATATATGTTTCCCTGTAGAAATATGAGCAGTGTACACTGGTCTAATTGAGTTGAAAGTTAAATTATGAGCAACTTCAAAGGCCTGGTCCCTGCTGGATCCCCACAGCCTAATGCGGCGCCGGCCCACGGTGGGAGCCCAGGGGCAGCGGGTGGGAGCCCAGGGGCAG
>NW_005231134.1:0-229 GCF_000412655.1 Myotis brandtii
TGTTGAAGTTTTGGTCCATGTGGACAGGTTTCCTTCTCACACAGGCCAGGCTCCCCCTGTCCCCCACTCCCACTAGCAGTCATCCTATTGCACCTGCTTTGCTTGTTTTTGGTTACATGTGGCTCTACCGGACATAATTGTATTGACTTCTTCATTTCTCCTAATGACTACCTGCCACTCCCACAGAATATGAACTACTAAGGGCAAGAGTTCTGTATTCTCAGCATCT
>NW_005231135.1:0-229 GCF_000412655.1 Myotis brandtii
TATCACCAGGGCGGTGGAGTCCTTCCTTGCCTCCGGGCTGGGGTAAGTGCTGGCAGAGGGAAGGGTGAGGACACTCGATTCCCGGGATTGTGATTCTCCCACATCCTTCACCCCGCCCCGCACCCTCTGCCTTTCCTCACCCCCTGGTATTGCTGAGTGATCACCACGTCCAGGACAGGTAAGTCTGCTCTCGGAAATGCCAGCGTGCCCAGACTCCTTCCCCTTCTAG
>NW_005231136.1:0-229 GCF_000412655.1 Myotis brandtii
ATATTTCCCCCGAGTCAAAAGCCTGGTAAGTGAAAACGCAGCCATGATTCCAAGCAGGTCTGCCGGGCGTCTGACCCGCAGCTCTGAGCCACATCATTACACAGCTTACGGTGCATCCTGGCTTCTCACTTTTGGGCTTGATGCTGGGATATTTAAGCTAATGTGTGGTGGGAATTCTGGCCACCATATCCAAAGGATATATGGGTTTCTTTCTCCTCCTACATGGTTT
>NW_005231137.1:0-229 GCF_000412655.1 Myotis brandtii
GACTCACAGATACAGAGAACAGATTGAAAGCTGTCAGTGGGGAGGGGGAAGGACTGGGTGAAAAAGGTGAAAGAATTTAGCAAAAAAACACAAAGACTCACAGACAACAGTATGGTGATTACCAAAGGAAAAAGGGGATGGGGGACTATATGAAGGGTAAATGGTTATGGAGATTTGACTTGGGGAGGTGAACACACAATCATTATACAGATGATGTATATACAATTGT
>NW_005231138.1:0-229 GCF_000412655.1 Myotis brandtii
ACCAGCCACGCCCCCAGTTGGGCCCCTGCGCCCGCCTTCGCCCGAGCGAGGCACCCAGCCGCGCTGCCCATCTCACCTGGGCCTCAGCAGTACACCCAGGTGTGGTCCTGGTCGTAGGCGTAGGAGGTTGCGCACCAGAGGAGGTTCTCCCTGGACCCTTTCCGGGTGCAGTTGAAATAATTCTTGTTTTTGTAGATGAAGGGGAAGTGGCAGGGGGAGCCGGGCAACA
>NW_005231139.1:0-229 GCF_000412655.1 Myotis brandtii
GATACCCAAATGCCCTTGGCAGACAAAAGGTTCCCCATCCCTGTCCGAGACACTCGGATGCCTTGCTTCTCCTCCAATAGTCACCGTGTTTCTTTATTCTTCTCCTTGGTCTGTCACTTACCTATTCTTCCCATCTCTCCGGCCCCCTAACCTGTATCCATGTTTCAACTTCACATTTCTCTTTTTCTAGGACCTTTCATTTTCTGGCAAACCAACTTCTATTGACTCT
>NW_005231140.1:0-229 GCF_000412655.1 Myotis brandtii
TTTCTCTCCAGAGGTCTAGAGTACTGCTCTGGCTGCCGTATCTCTCCTAAACTGTAGAGAGAGGTAAAAAGACATGTAATGCTCTCTGTCTTGGACTGTGCAAAGTATCTGTTGCTTAGATCTTTGCATAATGTGCTGACACTGAAAATGAATCTAGAAATATATTCCGAAAATAAATGCTTTTAAAAACTTGGATTTGATTTGATCACAAATGAGGAAAGCACAGTCA
>NW_005231141.1:0-229 GCF_000412655.1 Myotis brandtii
CCTTAGAGACCAGAGCATCTCCCGCACAAGGATTACTGACGTCTGAAGATGTCCACAGCTGGTAAATTGTGTATCTCACTGTCCTGCCCTGACCCTGTCCTATGGGTCTGTCTCTGGTTGACCCCAGAGAGCAGGGGGCTGGATTCCTGGGACAGGCTGCTTTCTATGTGCTTAGTAGGTGTGAGTCCCCACCTTTCAGACCTCCTCCTGTGTGCTGAGGGAACCGGCC
>NW_005231142.1:0-229 GCF_000412655.1 Myotis brandtii
TCCAATAAATGTTTTAAAGCCCACTTGTCAAAGAAAAACAGTCTGAGAGAAAAAATCAAAAGGTAAAGAGGCAGGGGGAGGAATGATGAAGGAGAAAATTGAGAGAGGAGCCGGATGATAAAAAAAAAAATAAGAAGGAAAATGAAATGACATTGAAAGAAAGGAAAATGAGAAAAGAGGGAATGGGGTTACCTTGCCCTCTGGTGGCAGGGCCTGGTATAAGCTTTGA
>NW_005231143.1:0-229 GCF_000412655.1 Myotis brandtii
ACATTAAACCCTTATTTTCTCAGCAGTAAATATTTCTCCAATTAAAGAGATTGAAGTCTTCTTTTGGGTCAAATTTTTATTCAGTAAAAAGTGACAATAGAAAAGATGAAACTATAAACTCCAACCTACTAACTATAGTTCTAAGTAAGAAATACAAGCTGACTTTGCCTGGTGTAGTGCCTGCAGAATAGGGGTAAGGGAAACTGTGTTAAGAAGACCTTGAGTTGTG
>NW_005231144.1:0-229 GCF_000412655.1 Myotis brandtii
TTTGCATCATGGGGTTGCCAGAAGGAGATGAGAGAGCAAGGAATTGAAACCTATAATGATGGATAACTTCCCTAACCTGGTCAGTACAATCATAAAATGAAATAAATTTAACTCAAGTATGCAAAATCCAATGAAAAGGACACATTTCTATGTATTTTAAATGATTTTTTTGCAAATAATAGCTTAAAAATTAAAATGATAAGTTCCTTTATTTTCAAAAAAAAGAATA
>NW_005231145.1:0-229 GCF_000412655.1 Myotis brandtii
TATGACTTTGAACAAATTAACACAAATTTACAATTTATCTCCCACATAGATTTAACATAGACACTGTAATTAAAATGTCTTCCTATAGGTTTGTTATGATGATTCAAAGAATTAGTGAAAAGAACACCTTAATACACTCACTAAGTATTAATTGTTTGTGTTGTTATTATTCCTATCTCATCTGATTCCAAAGAGCCAGTTTAGTCATTATTACTAAAAAAAACAAAAA
>NW_005231146.1:0-229 GCF_000412655.1 Myotis brandtii
CTAAATATGTATCCAAATCAATACATTTTATGAAGTCAGTTGTAATTATTGCAAGGAAAATAAAGAGGAGTAAAGCGAAAAAGTAGCATGAGTGGGTGAGGGAAAAGCATTACAGATGGAACGGTCAGAAACGACCTACAGAGATGACTTTTGAGAAGAACCTGCATAAGGTGAGTGAAAAACTCACAAATGTTTGAGGGAACAACAGTTCCAGGCACAGAAATAACAG
>NW_005231147.1:0-229 GCF_000412655.1 Myotis brandtii
TATTCCTAGAAGTGGTATTACTGGGTCAAATAGCAGTCCATTTTTAATTTTTTGAGGAAATGCCATACTGATAACTTTTTAAATCCATCCCTTCTTTCATCTTTATTTCCTTCTTCCCTTCCCTGACCATCCCTTTCCCCACAAGGTCTCTCCCTGTCCCCTATTCTTCTCCCCTCCTCTTGTCCCCTCTCCTCTGACTTCTCTCTCTCTCTCTCTCTCTCTCTCTCTC
>NW_005231148.1:0-229 GCF_000412655.1 Myotis brandtii
AATCCTGTAACATATTTTCCCCCTCAGAGACTTCTGTTCCTAAAATCTTGCAGGGTTGATGAGGGAAGAAGGTCTGTATTCCTTAATGACTCCATGCTGTGAAAGGGATGTAGACCCTGCCTGTGTTAGGGTATAGAAGCCTTTTCCTGTCTGATCTAAAGGAGACAAAGGAATGTGATTTGAAATTATAACAGAGAGGCCATTGGTTGATTCTTCTAAAGTAGGGATG
>NW_005231149.1:0-229 GCF_000412655.1 Myotis brandtii
AAAAAATATATATGAATTCTTAAGATATCAAGATATATTTCTGTTCAAAAGGCTTAGCTAAAAAAACATCAATGGAGTGAGCAATATTTTTATTTAAAGATACTATGGCTTAATTTTTACTAAGCACAGTGTTATGTTAATATAATAAGTATTGGAGGAGGTGAAGAAATGGTAGTTAAAGGATTTATTTGACACTGAGCTGGTCTATGGGGCTCATTGCTTGTCTTCT
>NW_005231150.1:0-229 GCF_000412655.1 Myotis brandtii
ACCACCCCCACCCCTACCAATCCTGGCCACAGGAATAAGTATGTACCCTTAAGTTATTCTGTTATGGTCCCTTCCAGACGATTTTAAATTTGAAATTCAAACAAGAGGAGTCTCTTTCTTTCTGACAACGATGCTGGGAATATGGGGACCTTGTGGCATCTGCTCTCCTGGAGAAAGCTAATGTAAGATTCTGAGGCTAATGTGGAGGGAGAAAGAATGTTGAGATGGG
>NW_005231151.1:0-229 GCF_000412655.1 Myotis brandtii
ATGGTTCTATATTTAAAGGAAACTGTTAATATAGTCACTTTTAGTTAGTATCTTTTCTTTAATGCTAAAACACACATTTTCCCACATTTAAAAATTTTTTAAATCAAGATGTATCTTGCAATCAATGATGCATCTTGGTTAATTGGCAGTGTTTTCTTCTCTTTTATAGTATACTAGAGGCCCGGTACACAACATTAGTTCACTGGGGTGGAGGGGGAGCCCCTCAGCC
>NW_005231152.1:0-229 GCF_000412655.1 Myotis brandtii
TTTAATGATTCTATAAAAGTTCAATTTTTGCTCAGTGTCTCATTTCATTTGGGACTGACTTCCTCTTTTGCAGTCATGAAATCTATATTAATTTGTTTATGTGGCAGGATAATATCAACCCGATTCCTTTCCCATGCTTACCCCTCCTCCTTCCTTCACCTCATCCAGGCACTAGCCTATTTTGTGCTTCTTATCTCAGAGGAAGGATATGATAGCAAGAGACAGAGGA
>NW_005231153.1:0-229 GCF_000412655.1 Myotis brandtii
TGGCATAAGCAGAAGAAACAGACACTTTCTCATGATCGGAGAACAAAAGACAAGTAAGGGAGTGGGAAGACTTGAGATGATGGAAGATCTTCCTATATGGGACCATAAAACTATAATAGGATTTAGCAATTCCTTATATAGGCAAGTAATTAAAGGGTGTTAAGCAGATGCATGCAAGGATTCACATCTTATATAGGTTATTCTGAATGGAGTAGAAAGGATGAATTTA
>NW_005231154.1:0-229 GCF_000412655.1 Myotis brandtii
CTAGGAAAGGGGCAGCTCGGGAAGGTCTCCCTGTCTGGCGGGGTGGGGTGGGGGTCTGTGCGAGGTGCTGCCACACGAGCTCTCTCAGCTGCAAACAGGAGAGCCCTCCTGGCTGCAGAGAGAGGCGACACGGAGCCGCTTAGCACAGCCCGAGCGGAGTCGAGGGGACGTGAGCCTCTGTGTGACCGCATCGGCCCAGGCCATGTGGGAGCGTCTCCGCCGCCCGCGC
>NW_005231155.1:0-229 GCF_000412655.1 Myotis brandtii
TAAAACTCAATCTTCTTACAGATAGTTCATTCTAAGTAGTCTATCCATTAGAAAATCTTCTAATAGAATTTTCAGAAGTTTCATATCAGGGTGCAGTAATCACATGAAGACACTTTTAGCATCACATAATACAAATAAATGTTGGTAAGATTATTTAGAGATAAGAAAAATGCAAGTATATTATATGTAATCGGTGTATTGTCCAAGTCTATTTTTCTCAAATTTTATT
>NW_005231156.1:0-229 GCF_000412655.1 Myotis brandtii
GAGATGCTTAGGTGGGGCATGGCCAAAAAAAGGTTGAAAACCACTGCTCTAGAGTCTATGAATAGCAATTATTGTTCATGAACTCTATCACCTTTTCCCTAACAATTTGGGAACATTACTGTGTTTATTCTACTCTATACTGGGAAGAAAAGATTTCATATCCTTATTTTCCAAACAGGGAACAGAGCTAGAAGGCGCCAAGAAACTTGGTCAAGGCCGCTCAGATACA
>NW_005231157.1:0-229 GCF_000412655.1 Myotis brandtii
TTAGTATTGGACTATCTTTATGCTAAATCTTGATCTCACTGGGAGAAGACAGGCCTTGGGGTTCATTAATGTTCTGATCTGACCCATCCTGAAACCTCTTGGTGGCAAATTTTCGCTGCCCAGCAGCAGACCCAGGATGCAGAAGTGACCTGCACTGACCAGCGATTGGGTCAAGCTGAGAGCAGGGCTGTTCTGCTAGATCAGTGGTTCTCAACCTTCCTAATGCCGC
>NW_005231158.1:0-229 GCF_000412655.1 Myotis brandtii
CCATAAATTTGGGTATTTGCATTTCTTTTGTGAAAAGGTCTGCTTAGGTCTTTTGCCCATTTTTCCTGTTACATGGTTTGACATTTTATTGGTGTGTATTAGTTTCTTTTATCTTTTCCTGAATGGAGATAATAATGTAGTTTAATTTATCAATCTTTTCAATAATGTTTTTTATGTCTTGTTTGAGAAACTTTTCTCCTCCTGAGATTATATTTTCCCATATTTGTTT
>NW_005231159.1:0-229 GCF_000412655.1 Myotis brandtii
CAGCATCCGCGTCAGCGGGGAGCGTTCTGTTGATAAAATGCGATGGATTCGTGTGTATGTCGTCTTCGCGTTCCTCTGGAGCCATGCTCTTCACACCGTTCACTTCTAAGGTGTGGACTTAACGAGGAAGCTGTGAGGGGAGGACGCGGCGTCTGTCACTGAGGAAGGTGGAGGGCGACCGGTGCTGAGTGCTCGTGGCCTGGCCTCTCCTGGGCCCCGGGGGCTGCGG
>NW_005231160.1:0-229 GCF_000412655.1 Myotis brandtii
GAAATTCACAGACTGTATGTGCTAAAATATTCATTTCTGCTGGCTACCCTAGGAAAAAAAATGAGATCTACAAGTCTGCTCATTAAGGTGCTGTTTATCATACTGAGCATCACGCGCTCATCTGAATGTCTTACAATAGAGGAACGGCTAAGTAAATATGTGGACGCATCCTTTATGATACAATGAGACAAGTATAGGTACTGGTGCAGAACAGCATCCCAGATGTGTG
>NW_005231161.1:0-229 GCF_000412655.1 Myotis brandtii
GGGAAATAAGAGAAGTAGACAGAAAAGCCTAGGGTGTAGCTATCAGGAATGAGCTGATTCTTCTTAACCATAGGCTTTGAGTATTATTTCTGCAGTTTCTACATCCTAGAGATTAAACTGGCTGTGATGTATCCTTTCATTATCAAGTTGAGTTACATTTCAAATATGTAATGTCAGTAGGGCTGAAATGGTTTATTCATTGACCATGTCCTAGATTTATTTGAGATGG
>NW_005231162.1:0-229 GCF_000412655.1 Myotis brandtii
CTCTTCCACTCTCTCTAAAAATCAATGGAAGAATATCGCCGGGGGAGGATTTATTAAAAACATAAATAAAAAATTTTAAAAAACCGGTGGGCTCGGCCCTCCATCGCGTGGGTGGGCCCCCCTCGGGCCGTTGAAGATGTGCCTCAAACGACAGCCTGACCTTCCCCCCGAGAGAGATTTTCCCAGGAAAGCAAGGCCCCAGCCGCTGAGCGGGCCGCACTTTCCTGCC
>NW_005231163.1:0-229 GCF_000412655.1 Myotis brandtii
CTCCTCCCAGATTTAAGAAAAAGTTATATTTACATGGCTAAGTAATGAACACCTACTAAGCATTCGAAAACTCTTCCTAGTTGTTTATCTGATCAGTCTTGATGAATTCTATTCCTTTATTCATTAATATATTTGGTGAAAATTTTTCCTAGAAAATGAAGGAAAACTGTTTTTGCCAATTAAGGTATTAGTTAATCATGTAGTTAAATGAAGTCCAAAAAGCAGAGTA
>NW_005231164.1:0-229 GCF_000412655.1 Myotis brandtii
TTTTTTAAATAGACTTTATTTTCTAGAGCAGTTTTAACTTCACAGCAAAATGGAGCAGAAGGTACAGACATTTCCCATGCACCCCTTGCCCCCACATATGCCTACCGCATTATCCACACCCCCCCCCCCAAGAGTGATGCCTATGTTACAATTGATGAGCCTATGTCAGTACATCATAATCACCCAACCTCTATAGTTCATATTAGGGTTCACTCTTGGCGTTGCATAT
>NW_005231165.1:0-229 GCF_000412655.1 Myotis brandtii
TCTTCTTAACAGAAAAGAAAAGCACTTCAGATTTGTAAAAACTCATCAGAGAATGTTAGATGCCTTGATGGGTGAAAGAAGGTAAAGAAATTAACCATAGAACATACATGCATAACCCATGGGCACAGACAACAGTGCGGTGCTAGCAAAAGGGAGGGGGCTTGGAGCTTGGGTGGAGATGAGAAAAGGGGTGGGGGGAAGGAATAGGGGACATTTATAATAGTGTCAA
>NW_005231166.1:0-229 GCF_000412655.1 Myotis brandtii
CCCGAGGCTGACCATGGCCTTGTGGGAATCTGCGGCCACAAGGGCCGGCTGTCCGGAGTCAGGCTGCCGCCTCATGTTCTAACGCAGCCCCGAAAGCAAAACCCCAGGCCTGGCTTTGAGTCCCTAACAAGAAACACATTGTGCTGTTTGGCCCAAACCCCGTTTGCGCCCCGGCCTTGCGGATGCTGGGAGCCAAATCCATGACTTCAGTGGGGAGGAGCCCTCCCGC
>NW_005231167.1:0-229 GCF_000412655.1 Myotis brandtii
AGAGAGACACACATACAGTAACTTAGCTAAACACAGTATAGTATGTAATATATATATATTTAATTTTGTTTTATACTAAAACTAGTAGCCCTGTGCAGGAATCCGTGCGCAAGTAGCTCACTGCCACTTGCTTCAGCTGGCCAGCCGCCCACCACCGCTGGTAGCTCTTTGCTGCTCCTAGCTCACTGCCCCGCTCTCCTGTAGCTCTCCACCACTTGTAGATTGGTTG
>NW_005231168.1:0-229 GCF_000412655.1 Myotis brandtii
GGATCTTCGTGGGGGAAGGAGACGTGGTAGCTTCCTGCAAGAATGCATCACTGCTTCCCACGGGAGGAAAGAACAAGGTGACAGCCATGTGGCTGTTTGTGGGAGAACCAGTGGGGAGCACATACAGTCAGCCAGCTATTTCCACGCCCAAGGACAGTGCATGAAATGTTTGGTACAGAGAGAGCATAGCTGTGCTCCCTGGGATCTGACACACTCTTTTTGTTAATCC
>NW_005231169.1:0-229 GCF_000412655.1 Myotis brandtii
TCCCTAGGCCTAGCCTGTGATCAGGGCCATTTTCCCCGACAGCCAGCCCTGCCCCCTGCCGCCACCCACCCTGGTTCCTTGTTTGCCATCCAGCAATGGGAGCCTGACGGCCAGGGGAGGGACCGAGAGGTCAGCCATTCCCACCCGCTCGCTGGCCCTATCCCTGCTGCAGGCCGCCCTCTGTGTGTGGGACGACCAGCAGGGCAGGGGCCTTGGCCTGGCGCCACCT
>NW_005231170.1:0-229 GCF_000412655.1 Myotis brandtii
CTGTTTCCAGATCTTGGCTACTGTAAATAACCTTGCACATAAGGGTGCGTATATTCTTTTGAATTAGTGTTATGGGTTTATTCAGATATATCCCCAGAACCACTAGATTCAACTAAGGGGAAAAAATGTACATTGCTTTTCTGAGATCTTAATATTTCTCAACTATTCTTTTATTCCCCACTTTTAATCTCCGAGTTGAACTTTTTTTCTATCCACTGAAAAGTGAGGT
>NW_005231171.1:0-229 GCF_000412655.1 Myotis brandtii
TCCTGTGTTAATAGAGAGTGCTTGTAATAAAAGGCATGTGTCCATCTCTGCTGATTGCTGATGTCTTTTTAAAAAAATGTTTGTATTGATTTGAAGAGAGAGTGAGTGAGGGGGGATAGAAATATGGATGTAAAGAAAATCATCCATTGGCCTACTGCAACCCAACTAGGGGTCAATCCCACAACCGGGCTATGTGCCCTGAGAGTCACACTGGTGACCTTTTGGTGTA
>NW_005231172.1:0-229 GCF_000412655.1 Myotis brandtii
CCGAGTGCACGAATTTTCGTGCACTGGGCCTCTAGTAACTTAAATGATTGCAAAGAATTTAATTTCCAATGTTTTTCAAATACTGTCATTTATGTGGAATCTAAATACCATAGCCATTTGATACCCATTAAAATCTAATTAAAAACACATGAACAAGTTCTTCCTTAATAGATAAAAATTTTATCATTCCTTTTTCTCTTTGAACTTGAATTTTCTTTCTATTCTCTCC
>NW_005231173.1:0-229 GCF_000412655.1 Myotis brandtii
ATGCTAAAATGGACATAAAGTAGGACTTACCTCACTGAGAGGCACAAACATGAATGAGATAATATATAAAGCCTATAGCATGAAGCATGACATACTATTGGGCAATTAAAAATAAATAAATAAAAACAAAATACTATTGTCATTTTATTATATTAAATATATGTACTATAAATACTATGTATTACACAAAACAAACATATATGTTAAAATATGAGATAATATAATTATA
>NW_005231174.1:0-229 GCF_000412655.1 Myotis brandtii
ATTTGAGCACTCAGGTATTAGGAACAAAACACAAAAAACTAGTAACTAGCAATTTAGATAGAAACAAAGTAGAGTGACAGTGTTGCATATGACTTCCTTTTATACCTGAGCAGATATTAAAAGTATTCTCAAAAAATTTGCTTAAGACATGATATAAACCCAATGCTTTAAATACATTTCAATTGTGAAACAATCATTATACTGTAGACCAGAACTACCTTCATTTTTT
>NW_005231175.1:0-229 GCF_000412655.1 Myotis brandtii
CATGGATATTTCACTCATACTTTGGGTTATAATCCCAGTATCACTTTATTATGTTGTTTAGATTGTCCCAGTTGAATGGTTGTGACGAAGACTCTATGTCCTGCAAAGCCTAAAATGATGAGGAACAGGAAGGAGGAGGAGGGGAGGAGGAGAAACTTATAAAAGGGATCAAAGCAGTAGAGCGGGATCACGTCCTGAGCTTCTCCTGCGTGTGCTCCCTCTACAGAAA
>NW_005231176.1:0-229 GCF_000412655.1 Myotis brandtii
ACAGGTAACTGAAACTGTGGAAAGCAAACAACAGATGTGGGGGGACTGCTGTATACACTATAGTGTTGTGAGCTATAGTCACCATGCCGTCTGTGTATTATATTCCCAGGACTTATTTTTCTCATAACTAGAAGTTATGGCCACCTTCGTGCAACTACCCGCCCCTTCTCTGGCAACCACTGGTCTGTTCTGCGTATCTGAGTGTTTGGCCTTTTCAATGCCTTTTCTG
>NW_005231177.1:0-229 GCF_000412655.1 Myotis brandtii
TTTAGTGCAATGGATAAGCAAGAGGCTAAAACCAGGGCGACCGACTCTGTTTCATTTCCCCCATGGAATGATGAGTGTGGCTATGGGGGTCATCTCATTGTTGAGGGAACCCAGAACAAAAGGGCACCAGCAACATTATAGATCCTGAGGTGAAGGGGAATGACTAGGCGTGGAAAAGTACTGGATACTGAGTTCAAGTGGGAAAAAGAATCTTCAAGTTTCCTCTCTC
>NW_005231178.1:0-229 GCF_000412655.1 Myotis brandtii
TCTCCTCCTCTTTGTCACCTAGACCTTGTTCAGAACGTCATTCAGGACTCGGCAGGAGACTTGACTACCTAACTGTCATTTCTTGAGATTCTGCCGTCTGGACGGTGCTTGTCCCCTTTATACTATCCTGACCATAAGGGCCATAGCTCGTGACCATAATCCAAAGACTGGCGGGGGAAGGCCTTTGGTGGAGAAGTGGAGAGAGTTCATGCCAAGAGTCCTAATGCTG
>NW_005231179.1:0-229 GCF_000412655.1 Myotis brandtii
TCTCCTCCTCTTTGTCACCTAGACCTTGTTCAGAACGCCATCCACGACTCGGCAAGATAATTGACTACCTAACTGTCATTTCTTGAGATTCTGCCATCTGGACGGTGCACGTCCCCTTTATATTATCTTGACCATAAGGGCCACAGCTAGTGACCATAACCCAAAGACTGGCGGGGGAAGGCCTTTGATGGGGAAGTGGAGAGAGTTCATGCCAAGAGTCCTAATGCTG
>NW_005231180.1:0-229 GCF_000412655.1 Myotis brandtii
TCACCCCTGCCCAGTGGGCCTCAGGGCGGCTTCAGGAGCCCCCGTCCCTGTCCCCACGCAGGAGCCCTGGCTGTGCCGGACCCTGGCAGGGAGCAGCCCGGATGCACCTGAGGACCCGCTTTCTAAAGCTCAAGGCCGGGGTGGTGGGCCCTTCCTCACTCCATGGGAGCGGGGCTGGGACACAGTGTGCAGGAGGTGAGGCGGGCAGGGGAGGCCCTGTGCAGCCCCG
>NW_005231181.1:0-229 GCF_000412655.1 Myotis brandtii
TTGTCTTATCTTCTTGACTTGAATTCCTAAGGCTGGACATATTTGTCCTACCCAGCCTAAATCCCTCCATGCTAGCAAGGTGCTTGGTGAGTGGTAAGTATAAAATAAATATTTAAGGAAGCCCCGAGAAAGATCTGTAGTGACAGAGGAAGAAAAGGAGAGGGAGAGGAGAGAAGAATGAATGGATCAGGATGAAGAAGAGGCACATTGCCCTGAGGGTAATAGGTGC
>NW_005231182.1:0-229 GCF_000412655.1 Myotis brandtii
GAAATGACTCGGGAGAGGGGCTTAGAAGCTGTGCTGGAGAGCGTGGCCCTGACCTGAGGCATGAGGATCCCCTGCGAGCTTTCGAGGAGAGCAGGACAATGCTTAGACTTGGCATGAAGGAGCTGAAACATGTGAGGGACGTGGCTCCATCACTTCCCTCTTTGGGCCTGTTTCCTCATTTGTCAAATGCATAGGCTGGACCAGATCATCTCTTAGTCTCCTCACCGGT
>NW_005231183.1:0-229 GCF_000412655.1 Myotis brandtii
AATGTTTAGAAGGGGGCCGGGAGGGGCGGGGCTAAATGGATATTGAATGACTTGCTCGCTGGAGGGTTTAGTTGAAATGTAGGGCTGGAACACCTTTACACTACCGGTTTAGGCTCGAACACGACTACATGTTCGGTTTAGGCTCCAACACGATTAAGTGACATAATTATGTCGATGTCTTGAGTAAAGCAATGTTTACTTTGCACGGACAGAGAGCCCGAAGGCCGAT
>NW_005231184.1:0-229 GCF_000412655.1 Myotis brandtii
ACACCAGCTGGGCTAAAATAAATATATTAAAGTATATCTTTTGAAAGAGGATTACCAGCCAGTCAGAAGATAGGAATTCAAAATCGTTTTTAAAGGAGCCTTTCTCTGAGGTCCTTCACACACATTTGTCTTTCTTGACAGAAAAGTTCAAGTCTATGGGCAGGAAGGGCCTTGGGAGCAGTTATGACACTTGCAGCCCAGAGCTGCCTGTGTGAGTCTCAAGGCTCTC
>NW_005231185.1:0-229 GCF_000412655.1 Myotis brandtii
TAAAAAATCAATAAAATATATTAAAAAGAAAAGAAATGCTAAGACTGCAGGCAACGACCAGAAACTAGGAGAGAGGCCTAGAACAGATTCTCCCTCCGAGCCTCCTGAAGGAACTGACCCTGCTCTGCCACTCACTTGGTTTCACACTTCCAGCTTCCTGGGTTGTGAGGGAATAAATGTCTGTTGTTTTCAGCCCCCCAGTCTGTGGCCATTTGTCACAGCAGCCCCA
>NW_005231186.1:0-229 GCF_000412655.1 Myotis brandtii
TTTTTTTCCTGGAATATATGTTCTGTTTTTCAATCTGGTGATGCCATCCAGCATCCTTCAATGCACAGGGAAATAGGAACACTTACACAGTTATGGGAGAACCATCAGCACAATGGTAAATAGCATGGGCTCTAGAATCATGTAGATTTTTGCATTTTTATTTATTGATTTTAAAAAGAGAGAGAGGAAGGGAGAGAAAGAGAGAGAAAGAAGCATATTTGTTGTTCCA
>NW_005231187.1:0-229 GCF_000412655.1 Myotis brandtii
TATTTTATTATACACAATGGAAAGAAACCAGTTGGCACTTCCAAGATTTTGCTTAACATCTGCTAAAACAGATCCTCTAGTTCACAGGCATATATTTACTTTATATTCTCTTCTATATCATTTATTGCTGCATAAAAAAATTACCCTAAAACTTAGAATCTTAAGACAAAATGAAACAAATTTGTTTTCTCATATAGTTTCTGAAAATAAGGAATTGGGAAGTGCCTTG
>NW_005231188.1:0-229 GCF_000412655.1 Myotis brandtii
TCCCCTCCCCCTTGGTAAAAGCTGGGAGTCTTCTCCATGACTTCTCTTTGGCACTCTTAGGGACTACAATCTTCTAGGCCCGGTTCCCCGACAATAATGAAAACTGTGACCCTAACAAACTTCTGCCACCACCTCCGCAGCCCGCTGAGCCCTCCTCCCGCTGCCTGCTACACGGGAAAGAGCTGCCAGGTCCCACTTCCTGCCCCACTGGACTGATTCTCCTTTCCTC
>NW_005231189.1:0-229 GCF_000412655.1 Myotis brandtii
GGAAGGGGCTTTTTCCAGTCCCAACGTCAGTAAATACAAGGGGCCATGGACAAAGTGTAAGGACTGGAGCAGTCTAGGCCTCTCTACCTGGACACTGAGCACTAGAGCTCCTTTCCATTCAGGAGAGACACAGCTGGAAGGAACCATAGACACAAAGGGAAAGTGTCTCTCCCTCTCTGAAATAAATAAAATGATAATATGAGAAAAAGAAGAATAAGGAGCAGAATAG
>NW_005231190.1:0-229 GCF_000412655.1 Myotis brandtii
TGGGGAGGCAGAGGGTGCTGAGTGGCTTGATCCCCCGAGGGCTCTGAGCCCAGAGGCAGACCCAGCTCCGCAGCTGCTGAGCAGCAGGTAGATTGGTATTGGGGCCACTCCCACAGTCTCAGGGGCCCCAGGGCCTGGTTCTGCCCAGTGTGGAGGCGGCCGTTACACATAATGGCCTCCACGCCCCAGGCCCTGCGTTAAGTTTTATGATTTAATGATTTGATGCCGC
>NW_005231191.1:0-229 GCF_000412655.1 Myotis brandtii
TGGAGCACCTACTCTCAAATGCGCCTTTTATATAAATCCGTGTTTGCTTAAAAATGGGCATACCTGTGTTTGGAAAGGAAGCTTTAATTGACATGGAGTCTTGAACCATGGGGGAGGAACATTGGGGCAATGATCAGGTTTACTCCTAACATTTATGAATTTGGGGGCAAGAGTACAAAAGGAAGCCTATAGACCATATACCTAAATATTTAAATTATAAATGAAGCCA
>NW_005231192.1:0-229 GCF_000412655.1 Myotis brandtii
CAGTGTCCATACCCTACCTGGCCTGGAGGGGCAGGCCTGATGCCCTCCTCCCCCAGGGCCACTGGGAGAAAGATGGAGCAGTTCCAGGTGTCGGTCAGTGTGGCCCCCGCTGCCAAGGTCACCTTCGAGCTGGTGTACGAGGAGTTGCTCAAGCGGCGCCTGGGAGTGTATGAGCTGCTGCTGAAAGTGCAGCCCCAGCAGCTGGTCAAGCACCTGCAGGTACCTGGAA
>NW_005231193.1:0-229 GCF_000412655.1 Myotis brandtii
AGAAGAGGGAGTCGGGAAGGAAGGAGAGAAAAGAACCCGACGGCCCAATTTTCCCCTGGGCTCTGGAGGTCAGAGTCTCGAGTAGGTGGGTAGACTGGATTGGAGTCTGTGGGCCAGGTGCCTAGGGCATGAACTAGACACCTGCTTCCTGGAACATGCAGGATCCAGTTCTGGGGTGTTATTAGTACATTTCTTATGAAGTACTTCTTGATAAAGTGTTTGAAGTACT
>NW_005231194.1:0-229 GCF_000412655.1 Myotis brandtii
AGAAGAGGGAGTCGGGAAGGAAGGAGAGAAAAGAACCTGACGGCCCAATTTCCCCCTGGGCTCTGGAGGTCAGAGTCGCGAGTAGGTGGGTAGACTGGATTGGCGTCTGTGGGCCAGGTGCCTGGGGCACGAACTAGGCACCTACTTCCTGGAACATGCAGGATCCAGTTCTGGGGCGTTATTAGTACATTGCTTATGAAGTACTTCTTGATAAAGTGTTTGAAGTACT
>NW_005231195.1:0-229 GCF_000412655.1 Myotis brandtii
TAAAACAATAGCTTGTATCAATAAAACACAACCTTGAGAATAAGACATATTACAACACAGCTGGAGAATTATGTCATTTCTGAGCATTGAACTCATATATGGAACCTGAGAGATTAATGATGATTCCAAGGAAGTTGACAAGGATAGTGAGAATAAGAGGACTGTGTTGTTTGAGAAATTGTTGAAAGAAATGGTGTTGTTTAGTTTGTAAAGATAACCTGGTAAATGA
>NW_005231196.1:0-229 GCF_000412655.1 Myotis brandtii
AAGAAAGCGAGTACAGTATGTGGACGCCAGAGGTTGCCGACCAGGACCAGACAAATAAAAGATGCTTCCCCCTCCCCCCCAACTCCGGGGGAGAGACAGACGGGAGCATGGACTTCCCGGCCGTCTCTTTGATGCCTGTCCTCACTCCGCAGCCAACATATTCTCCTTCCGCCCAGGATTGCTTATTTCATTTTTTGTTATTTTTAAAAATATATTTGTATTGATTTCA
>NW_005231197.1:0-229 GCF_000412655.1 Myotis brandtii
GTCCTGAGTGCTAGAGTGGATATAGACATAGAAAACATGGATTGTTTCAGTCAGGGTTCTTTTAGTTGCAAGTCACAGAAGTAAAACTCAAGCTAGTTAAAGCACCAAAGGGAATTTACTGGAAGATTCTGGGTTATCCCATAGCAGTAAAGGAAGCTACACGATAGCCAGGAACCAGGAACATTAAAAATGAAATAAAAACCTGGGATTTGACACCTTGAAGTGATGT
>NW_005231198.1:0-229 GCF_000412655.1 Myotis brandtii
GCATCGTTGGCGGGAAGAACTCTCTAAGGTACAGGCTTGGGGCAGACTCCAGGGCAGAGGGACTGGGATGCACTCGGGTACAAACTGGGGGCATGCTGGCCTCATGGCGTTTTCCCATCACCCCCGGCCACGCTGAGCCTCCGGGCCTGTGCGGGTTCTCGCGGGGCGGTCCTGCTTCTGGGCTGCTGAGTGCTCGAGGCTGAAACCCAGAAACCGGCTTCCCCCCAGA
>NW_005231199.1:0-229 GCF_000412655.1 Myotis brandtii
TATAATTTTACAATATTATTAAGAATTAGTTGGATTGATTAATGTTTTAGAAAACTTTTGTTAATTTTAAAACATCTTTTGAAATATCTATAAAAGCTAAAACAGTTAAAAGCCTGTTACTTACTAGAGTTAGAAATCACTAAGCAAGCACTATAATATAACAAGAATCTCTGAATTTCCCCCAAACACATCCTAGGTCAGGGGTGGGCAACCCCTGGCACGCATGCCA
>NW_005231200.1:0-229 GCF_000412655.1 Myotis brandtii
GGTCTTCACCTACATTGGGGCTGCTGAGGGAAACACAGGCAGGGCAGGGAGAACAGTCTAGGACTGGCCAGTTTGAATAGCTTGATGGCCTCTAAGCTGCGGAGCTGGTCTTTAGTTCCCAGGTATTCGACCCTGGGATGAGTGAGAGAGAGGAATACTGCTTCCTGGCCATCACAGTCCAGATAGCAATAACGGAGGTTGGGCTCCAGATTGGTTAGTTTGCGTATCA
>NW_005231201.1:0-229 GCF_000412655.1 Myotis brandtii
ACCAAAGTTGACCATTGGCCTGTAGGATCTGTCTGTGATGAGCGTGCAATTTCAATGGTCTGGTAATGATATGGAAGAAATCACACATTGCCAGTGGGTATGCTAAGGTTTCTATTTCTTAGGAGGAAGTAAGGTGAGATTTATAATAAATCTTTCTACACAATTTGGGAAGCATGAAAAAGTAAAATGTTTCTGCTCTCGAAGGACTTGTCTATTGGGATGGGGCAAT
>NW_005231202.1:0-229 GCF_000412655.1 Myotis brandtii
ACTAATGTAATATTGAATGTCAACTGTAATTGAAAAAGAAAATTACAAAAATATCAAAAATAAATATGAACAAACTGCTAGGATTTGGAATTGGTATATCTTCCTTCATGCTCTATTTCTTTCTTATATTTCTTGCTAATGTCAGTTTGTCTATCATTAGCAGCTAGTCTTTTTTTACCTACTCTTAATTGTCATTTCTAATATGTTAGTAATTGAGAAACCAGATAAG
>NW_005231203.1:0-229 GCF_000412655.1 Myotis brandtii
GTATTTCTATATGCCTTATATTTCTGATACTTAATTTTTCTGTTACTACTCTTTTATATTAAATACATATTTTAGTGTACCATTTTAATTCCTTTGTTAGTTCTTATGTGTGTTTGTCTGTGTTCCTATGTATGTGGTTTCTCTTTAATTGTCATTCAGAGATTACAGTTAACATACTAACTTAAACAATCGAGATCAGATTAATGTTAATTTAAATAGTTTACAGAAA
>NW_005231204.1:0-229 GCF_000412655.1 Myotis brandtii
CTCTCCCTGCTGGAGTCTGGGCTCCCAGACCTGGGACAAGGGGGTAAGTGGCCTTGGAGACCTTGCCTTTCAGAAAACAACTTCCGAGGAGCAGCTGAGAGGACCTCCCGCATCATCTCGGGAAACAGAACTTCTGGAAGAATCTGGCTCACGTGTCCTGGTCTCCCTGGGCAGGCATTTGGTCTTCTCTCCGTTTCTTGGCTGAAACTGCAGAGGCCGAAGGGCGCTC
>NW_005231205.1:0-229 GCF_000412655.1 Myotis brandtii
GGGAAACAAATAAGATAATTAATTTTAATAGTTTATACTTGTTATTTGCTGGACATGTTTTAGGATACTTTCCTTCTCATGACCTCATTTCTTCCTTCCATAAACATTTCCTGTATCCCCTCTACTCAGCCACCCTTTTATATTGTCTGAGGAGCCCCCCGGAAACAACATAGGGTGGAGGGAGAGAGGAGAGAGGATATTTCATATATTCATAACATGTGCATTATGG
>NW_005231206.1:0-229 GCF_000412655.1 Myotis brandtii
GTACAGTATGAGGACCAGGGTGGCTCAGCTGGAGCTCCAGTTTCCATGGTTGCATTTATTCGTTTCCTCCTGTTCCCTTTACATCTCAGAGCACTTCCCTTGACTTTCTGTGTTGAGGGCAACGCCATCATCTGTCATGCTGAGAGTTCGGAAGAGCAGCTGCTTCAGGTGCAAGCAGATGCTCAGGCCCTTCCCGCCTCTGACGGCTCTGCTGCAGCATTTCCCGGGG
>NW_005231207.1:0-229 GCF_000412655.1 Myotis brandtii
GTGGGCGGAGGCCAGGGATGCTGCCAAACACAACAGACAATTATCCCCAGAGGTTGGTCCTGCCGAGGTTGACAACACCAGTCGCACAGACGAGGAAGGGACAGAGGCCAGGCCAGGCGGGCACCTGCAAGGCGGGCCCCTAGCAGTGGGCCCAGCACCCCTGGAGGCATGATTTGTCAGGCGTCCACCCCAACACACAGTCACCATCAGAAAGTTGATGGGAGAAGCG
>NW_005231208.1:0-229 GCF_000412655.1 Myotis brandtii
GTGGTGGTTTCCCGCACCCACCAACGCAGTGGGGACCTTCTCTGAGCGACCTGGGAATGTTGTGGTCACGTCCTTGGCCTTTGCTTTCTGAGACGTGGTTACTGACAGCTGCCCACAGACGGGGCTCTCTGCCTTGAGTGTCCGTGATAGTCTGCAGAGACGTGTTCCCCGCAGTTTGTGTTCATAGGCTCGGCCTTCCCGCCTCCACTCACCTGGAGATCTGATCAGC
>NW_005231209.1:0-229 GCF_000412655.1 Myotis brandtii
TTATTGATTTTAGAAAGAGAGGGAGAGAGGAGAGGAACGTTGATGTAAGAGCGAAACATCAATCTGTATCAATTGATTGCCTCCCATATGCACCCCAACCAGGGTTCGAAACCGAAACCCTAGATAGGTTACCTGGCCAGGAATCAAACCTGCAACATTTTGGTGTATGGGCCGATGCTTCAATCAACTGAACCACCCAGCCAGGCTGTCTATTGTCTTTTAGCATCTA
>NW_005231210.1:0-229 GCF_000412655.1 Myotis brandtii
GCTGCCCCCTGGTGGTCAGCGCACATCATAGCAAGTAGTTGAACTCCCATTCTTCCAACCACCCCAGGGGACAATTTGCATATGAAGCTTTCATTATATAGGATTATACCTCATGAAGCTGAGGAGAGAGAGTGAACAGGACACTATGCAAGGTGTCTGATCCTGATTAAACTCACTGGTCGGCCCTTTCTCTTCCCTCCATCTCCTCCTCCTTCTCACCCCCCCCCCC
>NW_005231211.1:0-229 GCF_000412655.1 Myotis brandtii
CTTCAACTTCCAGAAAAAGTTTGATGTTTTCCAGATTTAAAAAAAAATTTAGGAAAAGAATTGGGAATTTCAATAGTTTGGTTGGGGCAGGGAGGGGGGAGGAAGGAGGGGTTTGAGAAAATTTCTGAGTTTGTTTGAGGCAAAATTGACTCTCGATCGCTTTTTACTAATTCTAATTGTTTCAACTGCTAAAGTTTTATGGTACAGCATATTTCTGAATTGGAAAAAC
>NW_005231212.1:0-229 GCF_000412655.1 Myotis brandtii
TTCTACAAAGGAGAAACTTGTGAAACACATGGTAAATAAGGTTAAAAAAGTCAATAACATCACTAATAAAGGGTAAAAGTAAGGCTAATATGCCACCTGATTGGATATTATGAGAACACACTGTCATTTCTGGGATATATCTGCCAACAAATGCACATAATATAATCTTGATGAATCATAAACAAATACACACAAATTAAAAGGCAATATCCATAATAACTGAATTGAG
>NW_005231213.1:0-229 GCF_000412655.1 Myotis brandtii
CACACACACATACACAGGTTGGAATAGCAAGTGTCATGTATGATGGCAAATATGATGTAGGAGAAAGAGCATGAGTTTGGAGTAAAAAATACCTGGGTTCGAACCTATACCTTGCTACTTATCTACTCTGTCAGCTTGGAAAGCTTGCTTGAGTCCTGCATGCTTCTTTTATAAAATTGGAGATAATACCTTTATTTCAGAAAAGTTATGGGGATCATATTGCATAATA
>NW_005231214.1:0-229 GCF_000412655.1 Myotis brandtii
CGCCCTGGGAGAGACCCCTGGACCACACGCCCAGCCCCGCTGGGCCCTGAATGGGTAGCACTGAACCCTCACTTCTCAGGTTGGCTTGACCCCACCCACGAAGCTGTTCATTTCCTTGGAGGACTTTCCTTTCCTGCTGTTTCCACAGCGACTTGTGGCTGTTATCATGTTCACCCCCAGCACCAGGACCCGTCTCCCTCCCACTGTGGTTCTTCATTAGTGGGGGTCC
>NW_005231215.1:0-229 GCF_000412655.1 Myotis brandtii
TTTTTTCTGTGACAATGAGAACAATCAGAAAATTATCAGCCAGTTGGAAATAGAAAGAAACCGTGAGCACCCATCTCTAGCAAGTATCTCTTTTCCATATCACTATGTGCTCCCTTAAATATTTTATGCTCCCCATCCTCAGTCATTACCATTTCCTTTTCTAACATAGGTTTACCTAGTAATTTGCATCCACAAAGTTTCTCTCTCTCTCTCTCTCTCTCTCTCTCTC
>NW_005231216.1:0-229 GCF_000412655.1 Myotis brandtii
AAAGATAGCAGGATTCAAATGTCAGTGACAGAATGGGGGAATGAGATTGTTTGCATAAAAATACTGCATAGGGCAAATTATTTCAAATTGTGTTCTGCAGAACTCTGACCTCATCAAGGTCTGAAAAAGCATGCACTTTACACTTTTTGGATTGCTATAAGAAGTTATCAGTGGCAAAGTAACTTTGGGGTACTCTGAGGGAGTAAAATTAAAATTAGTATATTAAACT